>NC_080387.1:16476987-16656959 GCF_028751815.1 Salvia miltiorrhiza | reverse complement strand
TGGCCTTGCCTGGGTGGTAGTTAATACCACAATCATAATCCTTTACTAGTTCGAGCCATATTCTTTGTCTCATGTTCAGATCCCTTTGCTTGAAAAAAAATATTTCAAGCTTTTATGATCGGTGAATATCTCACACCTAACTCCGTATAGGTGATGTCTCCATATTTTCAGTGCATGCACCACTGCAGCTAATTCTAAATCATGGGTTGGATAATTCAGTTCATGTGGTCTAAGTTGTCGCGATGCATATGCTATCACCTTTCCCTCTTGCATTAACACACAACCTAGTCCATTTTTCGACGCATCCGTGTAGATCACATATTCCCTGTCTGGTTCTGGAACTGCTAGCACTGGTGCAGTAGTTAACATGTCCTTGAGCTGCTGAAAACTTCTCTCGCACTCATCAGTCCAAGTATACTTGATTCCTTTCCCAAGTAACTGTGTCATTGGTCTTGCTATTTTTGAAAATCCTTCAATGAATCTTCGATAGTAGCCAGCTAATCCTAAGAAACTTCTTATCTCATTTGGAGTTGTTGGTGACCTCCATCCTTGTACTGCTTCAACCTTGATACCTTCTGACCTTAAGCCAAATCTCACATTTAGTGAATTTGATATAAAGACATTCACCCCTTAGTGTTTGCAACGCGATTCTCAATGTTTCTTATATTCTTCTTAATCTTGGAGTAGATAAGGATATCGTCTTTGAATACCAAGATGGACTTATCCAAGTAAGGATAGAATGCTCTGTTCATGAGGTCCATGAACACCACTGGTGCGTTTATTAATCCGAACGGCACAACTACGAATTCGTAGTGATCATATCTTATTCGGAAAGCCGTTTTGGGTATATCTTCATGTCTAACTTTTAACTGATGATACCCAAACTTCAAATCGATCTTAAAGATTACACTCACGCCTTTGAGTTGGTCGAATAAATAATCCTCAAGGTGCCTTCCTTCTTCTTGACAAATAACACAGGCGCTTTCCATGGGATACACTAGGTTTGATAAAACCTAGGTCCAATAATTCTTGTAATTGGATCTTTAGCTCCTCCAATTCCCTTGGAGCCATCCTGTAAGGTGCCTTGGATACCGGTGCTGATCCTGGTTCAAAATCGATGGTAAATTCTACTTGTCTATCGAGTGGCAGCCCTGGTAAATTTTCTGAAAAATATCTCAGAATTCCCGTACAATCTCTACGTCTTCAATTATCCCTTTGGTCTCAACTCCTCCGATCAGGTATACCAGGAAAGCTTGGCAGTCTATCTTGTTCATCATCTTCCTCGCTTGTAAGGCTGAAATAATTGGTATCTTGTTCCCCAGGTTTATCTCAAAGCATCCATCCCCGAAAAGTTAAAAGCAATCTTCCGCTCCTTGCATAAAACTGTGGCGTAGTTCTTAGCTAACCAGTCAATCCCTAGGATTACATCAATGTCCTATATTGTATAAACTGCAAGTTGTTTACTATGACCTTAAATGATCCTATGTTTACCTCTTGGTTTGAGTAAGCATGTGTTTCTATCGTCGCCCCTCCTATGGGTAAAGAATTTCTCATGTCCAGATTAGCCCTTTTCAGGTATGAGTTTTAGGGTATTTGCACATGCACTTGCAGAGAAAGAATGCGAGGCACCCGTATCGAACAGAAGTATAACAGGTGTGTTGAGTAGCGTGCCCATACTTATTAGGTTTCCTTGTTTGCTTCCTTATTTATTCTTGTGCGGGGCATAGGTTCTAACTTAAGGGGGTTGTGGTGGATAGAGTAGTTGTTGGCCTAGAATGACCCTAAATGGTTGTGCTTGACCCGGTTGATTCGATCTTCACATCCCTCCTTGTGGCCTCGCTTGGAAATCTTTAGCAAAATGGCCCTTCTGACCATATTTAAAACATGTATTACTATCATCCAAACATATATCATAATATGACTTGGAAAACTTCGGCCATGGAGGTACCCCAGGCTGGCCCTGATTATCCTTAGCAGGTCCTATGTTTGTTTGATGTCCTTGTCCTTGCCTTTGGGCACTATGTTTCCTACCAAGGCCTCTTGCCATTTCGACTATCATAGTAGTCTTGCCTTCGTCCTTGATCATTTGCTTCCTGAGTTGAGTTTGGGTCGAGCAAATCTCGGGCCTACTACCTCGGCGTCCAGAGCTTGGCTGAACAATTCAGAGTTCATAAACTCAGTATAATTGTCGAGTACCTTAGGCCGGAGTGAAACTTGTCTATCATCTTTTCTTCTATGTCCACCTACTGTGGGGCCTAACGGACATGCTGCAGAAAATATGGTCATACTTGGTCATATCCCATCTTGTTTTGCTTTGGATTAACACTTCTTTTCCTTTCCTCTTATAACGGCTATTAGAAATATAATTGTCATATACCCCCGTCTGAAAATCTTCTAAGACAAGTCTGACAGCTCTTCTTGAGTCATCGCTTTTCTTTTGGCCTTCAACCAAAATCTGCAAATTCAGTCAATTGGAATGCAACACAGAAAGTCGTTCATGTACGCAAACACTATATTACGGTCTCAATTTGGATTCTGAATTTCTATCATAATGAGTGGTCGATAATATTCATAGGACAAAGACTAATCTCAACTAATTTAAACACAATGAGAGACAACTATACAAAGCTATAGTTTGGGTGGTATACTAGGTCAGTAGACTAATACTTCTTAGTCTTATCGATAAAGGGAATCTACTATGACAACTCACGAGTTGCAAGGCTCAAAATCAACACAACATCAAAGCAAGGTGTTGTAGAAATTGTTCAAGAGATTCAAAAGAATGACCAGAGGGTATGAAATGATTAACTACAAGGTCGAACAAAATGACCTCGAGTAAGAATCCGTCTGACTTTTCAACCGAAAGTTGAAACATATAGGTTTTCAACCCAAAAGACGTCTACTGAGATTTGGATCATGTGGACTGGCCAGGTCCAACATCATCACTTCCCAGTCACACGGGAAATATTGTCCCGAACTTGAGAAGTCGTGGACATACTATACATAACGAAACTTGAGTTCGTAGTGGCAGCTTAAAGCTCAAACTTAAGGTTCTAGTCCTATTGAACTAGACTCTTATTCCCCAAGGTCTACATACAGACAGTCGAACCATATTTTCTTATATAACTTGTAGTCCCAAAGACATGGGCAACAGTCCAAAGGCGTGTATACTGAGCTATAACAATTCTTATGTCGTCGTCAAAAGCTATACTAAAATCCCGATATGCCCGGGTAGTCTCTGCTGGGTCAAACGCGGAGCTTTCCTAACTATCGGAATATGCCTGGACGTAACCCTCTTTAATAGATAAGGGAAAGTGTGAGTCTTCTTATACGTAAGTAGACGTAAAACTCTTAAATGTACAAGGTTATGAACATACTATGCATAACAAAACATAAGTTTCATTAAGACAACTAAACTTATTTTAAGGTCTTCTATTCTAGTGGACTCGGATCCCATTTCCCATGTATGTCACAAATATATATATAACCCGCAGACAATCAAATCACGCCCTTTTTATAATCTATCGTGTAACATAAGTCGATTCGATGTTCCATCGTGTGTAAACATTCGAACGTAGAGACTTATGCTTAAACCCTTGATGCAATGTTTGCCTTGAATTCATCTTGTATCATCATTCCGTGCTTTTCCTTCAACGCGTACATGTCTTTTCATTCCTCTTTGTAATTCAAAAGAACCATTGTTTTCTTGTGGAAGCTGAAATGCTCTAAGTTCTCTATCATTCTTCTAAATCATCACTTCAAGAATCTAGATTGTAGAGATATCCTACTAATCCAGCAGTCTATGTTCTTTTAGAATCGTGATCATGCAACTTATAGCAATCTATGTTTTCTGGGGAAAGCATGTGTCAATTCTCTATCATTCTTCTTATTATATCATCATAACTGCAATGATATGCCATGAAAGGCAAAACATTCAACATTTCATCATAGCATGCTCTTTACATAAACATCTTCATGAAACAGTTTAGAACAATAACATCTTTAAAACGTTGTAACTGCAGTTACCTTTTTCCTTGATTGAGCACGATGCAATGGAGTGTTGAGCGGTGTCGTATTAACCCACGTATGTCTAGTGAATCAAACTAGACTTGGCTTTTTAGAATAAGGTTTCTAGTGCCAGAGCAAACGAACTGCTCTGATACCACTCTGTCACAACCCACTATCCCAATGACGGGTTAACCGGGGTTATGACTTGGGGTGAACAATAAGTAACGGAAATTAAAGGGGATTTACTAAGTAACCAACATTAATAACAAACTAGTGGTATATATATATAACCACTTGGGTAATTCACAAATGAGTCTGCCATAACGACTAGACCCCAACTGAAAGTTAATTAAAATGAAGTAGTAATAAGTTCAAGTAGAAATGATAAATAAGTCAGAGTGTTTGCAGCAAAAAAAAACGTGTGAGTTATGCATATGGAGATGCATACTCAAGGTTTCATTACATAAACATCAAAAGGGAAATCCGCTCAACACCGATCCATTCCATCGCCTGCTCAACCTGCACATTTAGAAATACATGCAGGGCTGAGTATAAAAATACTCAGTGACATAAGCCGAAAATACAACATGCATACATATATAAATTGAACTGCCAACAGTAACACACAGGGGTTTTCTTGAATGACCTGCGCTTACTAAAACATTTCATTCATTTTCATAAAGGTGGATGCATCCCATTTTCAGTCTATATGATCCATATCTGTCCTTTCTGTCACGCGCCGGGAAGGAGGCCTCCTTACCACGGACGCCAAGACCGGTCGCAAGCGACTCGCGGTCTCCATGAGTGTACACGTTAACCCTAGCTAGCGACCTTTGTCTAGCATAGGATCCCAATTGGATTTCCTTTAAAGTTGGCGAACCAACACAGATAGGATACATATAAAAACATAAACATTTTGGCAGTCAATCATTTCATAAACATTTCATTTTCATAACATTTTCATTTTCATAAAGGGCATTGAACATATAAGCATTTTATAAGAACTGAATAAATAGTCAAAACATATCATGCATATATATTCGCATATGAGGCCTACGTCACGCAGGGGATCTCTATATACGTAATAATAAAATAATGCCCACCTCAATTGTTCTTAAAGCTGGCGTGGAGTCGTTTCTTCTTCGGCTTCACTTTCTGTCGCCCGGACCTTCATTGATGAAGAGTCGATAAGTTTGTGAAGAAATTGTCATAAGACAAAGTCTAATTCTACGTGCCTAGGGTATCTTTTAATGCTTTAGGGTTCTAGCATCCATAATTCGTTACATTAAAGACAGTCAAAAATCAATCATACCTCGTCTAATCTCATTCAAACACATAGGCAACACAAACACATAAGGCACATAAGAATCACAATCAAACATCATCAAAACATGCTCTGTTTTTACACTGACTCAACTTCAAAATTTAATCTGTTCTGACTCCGACATCTCCTGGACTCGAGACTCATACCAAAAGAAATATCTTCGAGTCTAGTTTCATATAAAAAAAAAAAGTAGAGTCGAAAACTCCAAGTGGTTTGAGAGATATGACGTTTTTACCACGATCTACCATGTTCGGCAGTTTTGAACAATCGAAAACTTGGATTTTTGAAAAATAGTAAACGTTGTCAAACTGGGCTCAACTTTGGTGGATATCTAGCTAACACAATAAGGTTAATACCATAAAAATTTGGAAATCTAGATCACACAGGAAGCTACTGAAATGAATGACTCTTTCCTCTGTTCTCTGAAATTCTCGGTAGTAATGTGCAGTTTAGGTTTTGCATTTTAAAGAAGTATCAAACGAAGTTGGAATGGCTTGAAATTTTACCAGGGTACTCAAGACTCATGTAGGGACCTGCTATAAAATTTTCAAAGCTATTAGACATCGACAAACCGTCGATCACAGTAGGTCAGTAGGCCTACGAAATTCATATTTATAAGTCCTTAAAAAAATAATTTATATAAATCAAGAAATAAGAGTTTAATCCCAAAAATATTCATTAAAAGTCCATCATAATTTAAATAAAAGAACGGACCTCATTTAAAATAAATAGTCCCAAACTCGTTACGCACATATACTAAATCTTTCATGAAACATCCTTTAAAATAAACTTTGATACATAGAAAATAATTCAACAACTTGAGCTCTTAAGAGGTTGTTTTGCAACAGACATCAAATCTGCCTCGGATCTCCAAATGAGGCTCCAAAAGACATTCTGGAAACTAGACATTTCAAGGATCATTCTCCAATTTGAATCGAATGAAAAAAAATTCAAACGAGCAAGATATGCCCTCTCAAAGATGGGTATTTAACAAGCAAAAATCTGAAAATTTCAGATTTCCAGATTACAACCAAGTCAGTGGGCTTTCTTTAAAAATTCATATCTACCTTTACAAAACTCCACTGGGAACCCCAAGGGTCAATCTGGAAACTAGGGAGAGATCATAACACTCTACAGTTGGATTTACTCCAAGAACATTCATGGTTTAGAAGATATGACTGTCTAAAGTTCAGTGCACAAAAAGAGTTCAAGTTTGGCAGATTTAGAACATAAATCGGAAAAACCACTTTAGGCTTCACCAAAAATTCTAAAACTGAACAAGTAAGTTCCCAACATGTCAGTGAATATTCAGTAGAAATCTAGGCTTGAGAATCAAAGATTTAAGTCGGCCTTTGCCACCTCAAAGTCGTAGGTTTGTAAAATCTACTGGATGGTACAAGGAATAAGAACTAGATTTCAAGAATTTATACCGGTTGTTTCCCTTACTCAAAAATGGTGATACCGATGTCAAACGAAAGATACGGGAGTCTAGAGTGACATATTCAAGTTTCAAAGGTTTTCACCGATTGAAACTTTACTTATGGCCTCCCAAAGATTATTTACCAAAAATGTATTCCAGATGGGCAGTGATGTTTACAAATTCATAAATAAATCATAAGAGCTCCAAACCTTCTGAAATTTTACCAAAGTATAGAAAACATATGAAAGATGATACAAAATTAATTTGGGAATTTTTGGGAACCGTTTGGATGGCTGGAATCGCCTTGCAAAACACTGCCGAGCAGTGTGCTTATGGCAGATTCGCTGCCTTACCTCATGCACGGTTTTTCACCCAATAAACTCTACCAAAATAATCATCCAAAATCATAAAACATATCCTCACATAATATAGCACACAAATGTGTAAAAATCCATGGCCATAAAGCATTTTCAGTTGAGAAAAAGCAAAGAAAAACTCACCCTCGAAGCACAACCTTCACTCTATAGTTTTCCCACACTCTCCCTTGCTTTGCTACTTCTCTTGGGGCTTCAAAGGCTTCTATGGAGTGTGATAATGGTGGGAGAAAAGTTGTGAGAGTGGGAGAAAGAATGTAGTGGTGGGGGAAAAGGAGTAGTGTGGTGGAAAGGTAGGAGTAGTGGTAGGGAAAAAGATTAGTGGTAGGGAAAAGAAAATATTAATGATGGTAGGGAAAAAGATTAGTGGTAGGGAAAAGAAAATATTAGTGGAGGATAATGGGGTGTTACATTAAGTAAATATAAAAATGTGGTGTAGTAATAACCCATGTGTAAGAAAAAAAAATATATGTAAGACTAATCATTAATTAATAAAATGCTAGAGCATAAAACTCTTGTGATCAAAATTAGAATAAATAGCACTAACATTAGTGCACTCTCTCAATTTATAAATACATCATAGGAAAATAATTTGAGAAAAATATTGATGGAAAATTTCTATAACTCATCATTCCTAAATTTCTCGGTAAAAATAAATAAATACATAAATTTTTTTTTTTTTTCGATTTGAAAACTCAAAATAAATCTTTGAGCTCCATCATTCTCTTAATGGACTCAAAATATATTTTGAGTGCATCATCCGTTGCAATAAAAATAAAAATAAATTATCACGTATGTAATCATCAAATTCACATAAGTCCGTATTTTATTAATGGATGCTGAACCCTAATTACCATAAGAAATCCTTAAATCAATAATTAAAAGTCTATAATCCTTAATAAAAAGTCGGGGCATTACAGGTCTCTTCAGTTGTAAACATCGGAGTAGTGCATGCGACAAGTTAGAGGAACTAGTTAGAAACTTCCTCTCTAAAAGCTTAACCTTAATCTTATTATAACATCCATCATAATTATTCTTCAGCTTATCTCCGTCTAATCACTCACTCTATGACAATAAACTCTAATCTTATTCTCAACTTAACACTCAAAAGGCTAGATTAAAAGCAATCAAGCACATAGGCATGCACAAACACATAAGCATACAACTCACATATAAACATATCACAAACAAGCAAACATAAGTTTGACTCGGTGACCAGAGCAGAGAAATGCTCGGTGGTCAGAGTGGAAAAACTCAGCAGAGCAGAGAAGAAATACTCGCCAGAGCGGAGGAAAGCTCGCCAGAGCAGAGGAATGCTTGCCAGAGCAGAGGAAAATTCACGTCAGAGCAGAGGAAAATTCACGTCAGAGCAGAGAAATGAACTCTCTGTCAGAGCAGCAGAGAAACGAACTCTCTGTCATAGCAGCAGAGAAATGAACTCTCTGTCATAGCAGAGGAATGACTTCTCGGTTCAGAGTAGCGAAATGAATTCTCGGTTCAGAGCAGAGGAATCACAACTCGGCAGAGTAGAACAAGACTCAAGGTAGAACAGTGCAGTCAAGAGCAACTCGAAAATTCGTCAACTTTTCATTCTCAAAGTTCATCAAACACTCCCAAACATCAAAATACTATCATTCAGCATCATAGCCAACTCACGAACTCTTACAAACACTAAAATCATCAAATATCACGTTAATCCATTCATAAGTTCTTACTCATCATCAAATCATCATTCAAGACATAACTTACAGATTTTTCCCAATTTCTTATATCAAACTAAATTTTGTAAAAACTCATATCTCAAGACTAAGTTTTGCAAAACACACCTTAATCACTTCAAATCATCACATATGACACATTTCTCATCTCGATTTAAGAAAAGAAAGATTTTTAAAGGGCATGAACCCTAATTTTCGAAAGTGAAGAAAATGGAGGGGAGGGAGTTTCTCATGCTTAAATCATCCTTTTTCACACATATATCTCACAAAAAGTCTAGACCCAAAAGATCAGAACACTTACTCAAATAGTTTCAAGAAAAAGGAAGTCTTCTTCTATATTCTTCAAGCTTTAAACTCCACTAATTTTCTTGAATCAAGAGTAGAAAGTGTTTAAGGACTAGATTTAGCGGAGTATTTTATCACAGTTATGACTTGAGAAGCTTGAGCTTAGTCTCCAATGGAGGAGAGAGAGAATGGCGTGAGGGAGAGAGAAGAAGGTGAAGGGCCGAAAATGAGAGTGAAGGAAAGAGAGAGAGAAAGTCTTTTGTTTTAATCACAAATCTTACTCTCTAAGCTAAAAGCATTAAATGCCCAAATAGTACTTTGTCTCCCCACTTGGCCACTTGTCTAATCCCACATGTGAGGAAGATTAAAATAATGGGAGTGAGTGTAGGAATGTGTGGTGGTAAATAAAAATCATGTATGCTATTATTCAAAAATCACAATTACTCAATTATAAGTGCACACGTATCAAGTAAATCACATAACGTCAATCAAATAGCTCACAAGGTTATCACATTAAAAACGGATCATCACTCGTCATTAATCTAATCGTCACTCTAGCTTAATCCTCTTTATAGTGACTCTCAACCACTACCTCGACTCTATCTCTCGCACTTCGTCTCAACTCGAAAACAATTAACATCTCCATCTCAGCTCTAACATCATTCTCAATTCTCTTAACATCTCTATTTTACTCATATTACCATCCATCGATAACTTCCTCTCGTCTTTAGTAAGCTAGTCCTTAATCTCTCAATAGTATTTCGATACTATTGCAAGGTAAACAAAATACGGGGTGTTACATCCTACCCCCCTTAAGAAAAATTTCATCCCGAAATTTGTGTTACTCACCTTCGGGAAAAAGCTCTGGGTATTTTTCCTTCATCTTTTCTTCAAGTTCCCATGTTGCTTTTTCTTGGTCGTGATGTCTCCATTGTACTTTCACCAAGGAAATTGCTTTGATTCGTAGTTGTTGAATCTTCTTGTCCAGAATAGCTTCGGGTCTCTCTTCATAGCTCAAGTCTTGTTCAAGAGATACTTCTTCTTGGTGAATGACATGTCTGGGATCAAACACGTACTTTCTCAATTGTGAAACATGGAAAACGTCGTGGACGTTCGCAATACTCGGCGGTAACGCAAGTCTATAGGCTACAGGGCCTACTTTCTCTAGTATATCATATGGTCCAATATATCTCGGTTTCAGTTTCCCTTTGATTCCAAAACGGTGCACTCCTCGAGATGGGGAAACTTTGAGAAAAACTTTATCACCTACATCGAAATGAATCTCCGTTCTCCTGGTATCTGCATAAGACTTCTGACGGTCTTGTGCTTCTTTAATCCTCTGCCGAATCTGTCGGACAATGGTGATCATCTCATCTATTGCTTCGGGACCAAGTATCTTCCTTTCTCCAACTTCATCCCAATATAATGGGGATCTGCACTTTCTTCCATAAAGGGCCTCGTATGGAGCCATGTTGATGGTTGATTGGAAGCTGTTGTTATACGCAAACTCAATTAGGGGCAACACTTGCTCCCATTGGACTCCTCTGTCTAACACAACAGTTCGAATCATATCTTCCAAGATTTGTATGGTCCTCTCGGACTGTCCATCCGTTTGCGGATGAAATGCTGTACTAAAATTCAATTTAGTACCCAACTCTTTTTGCATGCTCATCCAGAATCGCGATGTGAACTTTGAATCTCTATCCGATGTGATCGTCATCGGTACTCCATGCAATCGCACTATCTCGCGAATATAGATCTGAGCTAGCTTGTCGGATCCATAAGTGATCAGAATCGGTATGAAATGTGCACTCTTCGTCAATCTATCAATGATTACCCAAATGGTTGTGTTCCCTCTTTTTGACTTTGGCAAACCAGTCACGAAATCCATAGCTATATGGTCCCATTTCCACTCAGGAATCTCTAGTGGATGTAACTTGCCATATGGTCGTTGGTGAAGTGCTTTCACTTGCTGACAGGCTAAACATCTCTCAACGAAGGATGTAATCTCTCGCTTCATGCCTTCCCACCAAAACTTTGTTTTCAAGTCTTGGTACATTTTTGTACTCCCTGGGTATGCAACGTAGGGTGTGTCATGAGCTTCGCTCATGATTTCATTCTTTAAATCTTCTACATTGGGCACACACAATCGTTCTTCAAACATGATGGCGTTGTCGGCCGCTTCATGATATCCATCCACCTTCTCAGTTCGGATCTTCGATCGCAGCTTCTCAAACTTTTCATCCTCTCTCTGCGCTGTGACAATCTTTGATCGTAGATCGGGGGTAATACTCAGCGTAGCAATTATGATCTCTGCCGTTCGGGGTGGTATTACTACTTCCAATTTCATCTTCTCGAACTCTCTAATCAGGCTCTTCTCTTGAGTAAGGAGAAATCCTAACTCTACTTGATTCTTTCTGCTCAACACATCAGCCACGACATTGGCCTTTCCCGGGTGGTAATTGATTCCACAATCGTAATCTTTTACCAACTCAAGCCATCTTCTTTGTCGCATATTCAGATCCTTTTGCTCAAAGAAATATTTGAGACTCTTGTGATCTGTGTAGATCTCACACCTAACTCCATAGAGGTGGTGTCTCCAAATCTTCAAAGCATGTACTACTGCTGCCAACTCTAAATCATGCGTTGGGTAACTCATCTCATGCGGTCTTAGTTGTCGTGAAGCGTATGCTATAACTTTTCCCTCTTGCATAAGCACGCATCCTAGACCATTCTTCGACGCGTCCGTGTAAACGGCATACTCCTTATCTGCCTTGGGTACGACTAACACTGGGGCAGTAGTGAGTCTCTTTTTCAACTCTTGAAAACTTCGTTCACAATTATCCGTCCACTCGAACTTGACTTCTTTCTTTAGCAGGTGCGTCAATGGCTTAGCAATTTTTGAAAAGCCCTCAATGAATCTCCGATAATACCCTGCTAATCCTAGGAAACTACGAATTTCATGCGGTGTAGTCGGCGATCTCCACTCTTGTACTGCCCGAACTTTCACTGGATCTACCTCAATTCCTCTCGCAGAAATGATATGGCCGAGAAAATTGACTTCCTCGAGCCAAAACTCGCATTTGCTGAACTTAGCATAAAGCTTTTCAGCTCGCAACCTCTCTAATACGATCTTCAAATGCTCTTCATGCTCTTGTTTACTCCTCGAGTATATTAGTATGTCATCTATGAAAACTAGCACGAACTTATCCAAGTATTCGTGAAAGACTCAGTTCATGAGATCCATAAATACTGCGGGGGCATTCGTCAATCCAAAAGGCATAACTATGAACTCATAGTGTCCGTATCTCGTGCGAAATGCCGTCTTCGGAATGTCTTCTGCTCGTACCTTCAATTGATGGTATCCTGTTCTCAAATCAATTTTTGAAAACGTGCTTGCTCCTTGAAGTTGGTCGCACAAATCGTCAATCCGGGGCAACGGATACTTATTCTTCAACGTCACTTTGTTTAACTCTCGGTAGTCGATACACAACCTCAAGCTGCCATCTTTCTTCTTAACGAAAAGGACCGGCGCTCCCCACGGGGAAACACTAGGTCGAATAAAACCTAAGTCTAGAAGTTCTTGGAGTTGTAGCTTCAATTCTTGCAACTTTGCTGGGGCCATCCTGTATGGCGCTTTCGATATCGGTGCGACTCCAGGTTCAAGGTCGATCGTAAACTCAAGCTGTCGATCAGGTGGTAAACCTGGTAAAGTTTCAGGAAAAATGTCTTTGTACTCTCGCACAACTGGCACGTCATCAATATCTGCTTTGGATTCCTTCCTCTGATTTAAATATACGACATACGCGGTCGTATCTTTCCTTTGCAAAAGCTTCTTGGCTCGCAAAGCCGAGATGATTGGCGTCTTCTTCCATTTTCCTTCAATGCCAACGAAGGAAGTAGGCTCTTGGCCAGGTAGCTGGAATGATATCCATCTCTCCTTGCATTGTATCTTCGCATGGTTCTCTTCCAACCAGTCCATTCCCAAAATTATATCCAAGTGCCACATAGGCATCAACCTCAGATTTTTAGCCTCGAGCTTTAACGTTCCTAACTCGAATTCTAAGTTAGGATAAACGTGTGAAATCGTAGTAGTTCTGCCTATGGGTGTAGTCACTTTCAGACATTGTGGAGCAGGCTCTACTTTCAGTTCCAAAGTATCTACACAAGTGTGAGAGATAAAAGAATGCGATGCTCCAGTGTCGAACAAAACTACTATGGGTACACCTTTCATCTCGCCTATACCTGTTAGATTACCCCGATTCTGGCCTTGAGTTTTCTGATCGATCGCAAACATTCTTTGATGATGTTGCTGTTGACTCGCCTGCGGGTCAGCTGGCTGTCTCCCCGACTGATGTTGTCGATGGCTTGATTGCTGGCGTTCTGGCTGTGGTAGCGGTAGGGCTCCTTCCATGGCCTTGAGTTGCGGCTGGAATGGTTTCGGTCTTCCACCGGTTCCACTTTGCTGTCGGTTCGGGCATTGGTTGGAGTAATGTCCGACTCTTCCACAGGTGAAACAGCTATTTGTTCCCATCTTGCACTCTCCCAAATGTAACTTATTGCATTTTGGGCAGGGAGGTATTCCTCTTGGTCCTTGCGCTGCTGCCGCTGGGGCTACATAAGGTCGTTTATCTTTGCCTTGAAAATATGATGGCGCATTCTGACCTTGCCACGGCTTCTTGGGACCTTGGTTTCTCTCATCCCACTTCCTTTTACCTTTCTGTCCTTGTCCATAAAAGGATTGACTCCCCGATTGAGCATTCGGGTTCAAATGGAGTACAGAGGGTTGACTCGTCTTTTCTGGCTGCATTGCCAGTTCCATGTCCAGTGCTCAGTTCAGTGCTTCAGCATAAGTAAGTGTGCTCTGACTTGCTAGAACGACTCGAATTTCTTGCTTCAAACCGGCACAAAATAATTCTGAGATCTTCTCATCGGTATCTACTCGATATGGTGCATATCGAGCTAAGTCACAGAACAATCGGTCATATTCGGCTACCGTCTTATTCCCTTGCTTCAAACTCACGAACTCCATTTCTTTCTTCTTGCGATAGCTACGTGGTATGTATTTCTCACAAAGAGCTGCTTTGAATTGCTCCCACGTAAGTTCGTCTACTTGTTCTGGGGTCAAAGTTTTCTGTTTGGCCTCCCACCAAAAATCTGCGGACCCCTTGAGCTGGTAAGACATGCACATGAGGCGCTCAGCATCGTTACATCTAAGGAATCTAAAAATCCTTTCCATGCTTCTAATCCATTCTTCCGTTTCAGCGGGATCTCCAGTTCCGCTGAAAGTAGGTGGATTTTGTCGTAGAAAAAGCTCTTCTACTCTTCTCTCTTGCTGTGGGGGAGGTGGAGGTGGTGGTGTGGGATCTCTCTGTTCTTCTTCCTCCTCTTCCTCTTCTACTCGGTTTCGATTCGGTCTTCTCGGAGGCATGCTATAAGGAAAATAAAAATTCATGTTAACCTCGGAACTAATCTCTCTCTATGTTACATAACTGATGAGGAGTAATATGTGCAGAGCAGAGAAATGATATAAAACAGAGGAGCAGGCTCTATTAGAGAAATGGGCTTCACCAGTGGAATGGATAAATCAGAGAAATGGATTGTGCCAGAGGAACCACCTTTGTCAGAGGAATCACTAGAAACGCGGAAAATCCTCCCGCGTGAGGACAATTTTACTATTATGCTCTTGACCACGCAAGGCGCATGCTCCAGTGATGAATTTACCATTTTACCCTTTATGTGAAATCTATATCCACTCGATTAGGTTTCACCCATAGCGTAAGCTCTCTTTGCCTCTACTCTATTGTATTTCTCATCATCTCATAGTTCTCGTTCATCGGTTACTCAATTCTATCATCACACATCAAGTCAAGCAACATCGAAGATCAAGTAAAAATAAAGACCCTCTGGTCATCATCATATATATAGTGAAAATTGCCTCTTCGAGGTCTTTTACAAAAGCTGGGATCTATGTACAGCAAAACAACCCCTAATACAACAATGATGCTCCATCTATACCGGCATCATAAGTACTAGGCATCTATAATTACGCACTATTATACTTTTCCATCTATGTACATCAGCTATGCATCACTAATATATACTGACATCCATGCTAAACAGCACGGTCATCGACCGTCATCAGCTCCAGACACTCCACTCTCTGCATCATCAACTAACATGTCCTCACTCGGCTCGGTCTCTTCATCCTCGTATTCATCGATTAAGCGATACACGCTGTCATCATTCGTCTCGTCCTCCACATCGGTATCCATCATCGGCCCGTAGACAGGCACCTCGGGAACAGGTACCCACGTCTCCTCTCCATTGGCAGCCGTCTGACGCTGCAGTGGCCGGGTCTATCCATAACCAACTGTCATCTCGGGAGTTTCCTCATCGGAATCCTCCTCATCACTATCGAGTCGTGCAGGCCGCGATCCTCCCTCCTGGGTGTCCCAGGATGGCGGATACAGAATCGAGTGCATATACAGCTGGAAAGCCCGCGTGCCCGGCTCGGGTAGAGGGGTAACTCGCGGGTAGGGATCAAAAGGCACAGTCTTAATCGGCGGCTCTGCAATCACAACAGACGGTGCTATCTCTGGGAGCGGTAATGGAAAAGGCGCCGTCACCGAAGTAAAATCCCATGATGGTAAATCGGCACTGGGAAAAGGCATAAGTGACAAGGATGAAAACGGATCATGATCTCTCACGGGCGAGTAAGTCTCGAAAATAATCGGATCGGAAGCAACCGGCTCAGGTAAGACTGATATAGAATCAGCTGGAGGTGGGGGAATAATTGGATAAGGATCCGCTGGCAGTGGAGGTGCTTCTTCTGCTCTTCCCTGCGCTGGTCCGTCGAGGGCTCCATAAGGCGGTGAAGGTGGCTCGTCGAAAGCGTAGTAGTGGTAGCTGATCATCGCAATAAATCCATGGAAATTGGCGCTCACGAAGCGTCCAAAGTCAGTCCTGAAGATGTACTGCGGTACTAGCGAAGCTGCCCAATCCCGCCACTCCGGAGGTAGCTGCGGAATCAAATGAGTGATGGCCTCTGCCTCGTCAATGCCGTAAGAAGTAGTCTCTATCCAACGTCGGTGGTAGAGTGCTAAGAATTCTCCCAGCGTTTCGCCCTCTCGAGGTCCAGCCTCTCTGAACCATCTACGCATCGCCTCTCCCAATCGTCGCTGCATCCTGTAATAGTAACATCGTTTTTATCAAAAGTGGACGTAGCACTTGCTTGGTATTCCTCAATCAACAACATACTCATTCTCGTTTGGTACGGTGGTGCAACGGCTATACTAGCCTCAATATCTCTCCACAAAAGGAACAATCGTCGTCTCATGTCATACTCCATCACCTCAAGCAGTCCCATCATTAAACCAATTCGTTAACTTATTAGTGAAACAAGCTTAAAACTCATCATGAAAGCAGTAAGGAACAACAATAACTCTTACCTCAGTAAGCAGGCGGAGATGGGGTGTTGGGGTGTCGTTTCGAAAAAAAAAACTCTCAACTAGTCTAAGATTCAAATTTAGACTAGGACTCCATTTAAGGACAGGTGCTAGCAAAGTTCGACTTAGTTAAGAAACATACTCAGAGCAGACGACCTGATCTCTTACCACTCTGTCGCAGCCCGCCGTCTAGCCAGTGATAGCGTAGACCGGGTATCGATACGACTAAATAAAAGAAGGAAACAAAGGCTGGAAAACTGATCTCATCTTTATGCGGAAGCAAGGTAACAATTCATACTAACTTTAGCAGCATAATATCCTTTCTAGATCATAAACATCGGCATCGCTATAAAAACCAAAGCATTGGAATTTTTGTCAACATTTACAAACGGTCGTAATTCAATATTTACAAGGATTCAATATATACAGAGTTACACAACAAAATGGTGATCAAACTATATGTATGGAGACATATAGCTGAGAGTGTATTCCTTAATTAAGTCTAGAACAACTCAAAAACATAATGCTGCCATAGAGATAAAAGTACGACAGAAGGTGATCATCCGAAACAACAATCCCCACCAACACCAAGCCATCCTCCGACCATGCTTATCCTGCACATTTAGAAATATATGCAGGGCGTGAGCACATAATACTCAGTGGGCAGACGCCGAAAGACAAGAAAGGTGCTCTTAGAGCTATATGTTTGAAGCTTGCCACATCGTCAGCAATACACAGAAATAAAGTTAGCGTAAATGAATCTGTGCATGCAGTTTTAATCATAAACATCGTAAATAAGTGTCTGCAGACAAGTAATCAACATGTATGTATCGCATCTACAACTTATCATCATAACCAAGATACTGAGAAGTAGGCCTACTTCTCAAGCACCGTGACCGGCCGACCCGAAGACGGCTCACAGTCACCTCTGTGTACACAACCCCGCTGGTGGCAGGATCCGAATTCGTCTCATCAGTAGAGGGTAACACACAAGTTCATCGTCAAAAATTGGCAAGTCGAACAGTTCTTAAACATCATTTAACTCAACATTTGATAAGCTCATAACATCATTAAATCATTTCAGAAAGCTCGTAATATTTGCATACTCAAAGTATTGTCCACGTAATAGTGGTTATGAACATACTGCCCACCTGTAGAGCTCGGCTTACTGCAGGTGGTACTCAGAGAAATCTTCACTTGCGTCCTCGACTGGTCTCTTCAGTTGTAAACATCAGAGTAGTGCATGCGACAAGTTAGAGGAACTAGTTAGAAACTTCCTCTCTAAAAGCTTAACCTTAATCTTATTATAACATCCATCATAATTATTCTTCAGCTTATCTCCGTCTAATCACTCAACTCTATGACAATAAACTCTAATCTTATTCTCAACTTAACACTCAAAAGGCTAGATTAAAAGCAATCAAGCACATAGGCATGCACAAACACATAAGCATACAACTCACATATAAACATATCACAAACAAGCAAACATAAGTTTGACTCGGTGACCAGAGCAGAGAAATGCTCGGTGGTCAGAGTGGAAAAACTCAGCAGAGCAGAGAAGAAATACTCGCCAGAGCGGAGGAAAGCTCGCCAGAGCAGAGGAATGCTTGCCAGAGCAGAGGAAAATTCACGTCAGAGCAGAGGAAAATTCACGTCAGAGCAGAGAAATGAACTCTCTGTCAGAGCAGCAGAGAAACGAACTCTCTGTCATAGCAGCAGAGAAATGAACTCTCTGTCATAGCAGAGGAATGACTTCTCGGTTCAGAGTAGCGAAATGAATTCTCGGTTCAGAGCAGAGGAATCACAACTCGGCAGAGTAGAACAAGACTCAAGGTAGAACAGTGCAGTCAAGAGCAACTCGAAAATTCGTCAACTTTTCATTCTCAAAGTTCATCAAACACTCCCAAACATCAAAATACTATCATTCAGCATCATAGCCAACTCACGAACTCTTACAAACACTAAAATCATCAAATATCACGTTAATCCATTCATAAGTTCTTACTCATCATCAAATCATCATTCAAGACATAACTTACAGATTTTTCCCAATTTCTTATATCAAACTAAATTTTGTAAAAACTCATATCTCAAGACTAAGTTTTGCAAAACACACCTTAATCACTTCAAATCATCACATATGACACATTTCTCATCTCGATTTAAGAAAAGAAAGATTTTTAAAGGGCATGAACCCTAATTTTCGAAAGTGAAGAAAATGGAGGGGAGGGAGTTTCTCATGCTTAAATCATCCTTTTTCACACATATATCTCACAAAAAGTCTAGACCCAAAAGATCAGAACACTTACTCAAATAGTTTCAAGAAAAAGGAAGTCTTCTTCTCTATTCTTCAAGCTTTAAACTCCACTAATTTTCTTGAATCAAGAGTAGAAAGTGTTTAAGGACTAGATTTAGCGGAGTATTTTATCACAGTTATGACTTGAGAAGCTTGAGCTTAGTCTCCAATGGAGGAGAGAGAGAATGGCGTGAGGGAGAGAGAAGAAGGTGAAGGGCCGAAAATGAGAGTGAATGAAAGAGAGAGAGAAAGTCTTTTGTTTTAATCACAAATCTTACTCTCTAAGCTAAAAGCATTAAATGCCCAAATAGTACTTTGTCTCCCCACTTGGCCACTTGTCTAATCCCACATGTGAGGAAGATTAAAATAATGGGAGTGAGTGTAGGAATGTGTGGTGGTAAATAAAAATCATGTATGCTATTATTCAAAAATCACAATTACTCAATTATAAGTGCACACGTATCAAGTAAATCACATAACGTCAATCAAATAGCTCACAAGGTTATCACATTAAAAACGGATCATCACTCGTCATTAATCTAATCGTCACTCTAGCTTAATCCTCTTTATAGTGACTCTCAACCACTACCTCGACTCTATCTCTCGCACTTCGTCTGAACTCGAAAACAATTAACATCTCCATCTCAGCTCTAACATCATTCTCAATTCTCTTAACATCTCTATTTTACTCATATTACCATCCATCGATAACTTCCTCTCGTCTTTAGTAAGCTAGTCCTTAATCTCTCAATAGTATTTCGATACTATTGCAAGGTAAACAAATACGGGGTATTACAATGCTGAAGGGGACAAAGCGCTGGCCTTGCCCGCAGGGGAGCCAGAGGCTTCTGGCTCCAAACCAATCTCGGCTCGGAAGGGGCGAGACTTCGTCCACGCTCTGCTTTCCCATATCCATCCCAAGGATAGGGAAGCCACACAAAAGATAAAAAAGGCGACGTTGGCTAACCAACTCAGCCAGTTGGTTCTTTAGGTACCCTGCATTTTTTGCCATGTTTAAATGACTTTATTACTAACCTCTCGATTTCTCTGCCCTGACATTTTCCCTTCATTTCTTTGCAGCTGGAGTCCCGGGTGGGGGAGGCCATCCAGTGCATCGATGACTATGATGCACTGGAGAAGGACCTTAAAAAGGAAAGGGAGCGGACAGCTTAGCGCGACGAGGAGGTCGCATGCACAGTGGAGCGGTACAGTAAGGCTGAGGCAGACATGGCCAAGCTGCAAGCCCAACTTGCCCAGGCGGATGTGGAGAAAACCTCTCTAGCCTCTGAGCTGGAGAGGGCTAAAAAGGAGGGCTACGATAACCTCGCCATGTTTCGGGCGAGGTATGATGAGGAATACAAGGAGGCCAAACGCGGCTGGAGGCGAGCTTGCGAGGGTGCTCAGAACCGGGGCTACGCGTTGGGGGCCCGGGACCAACGCCTAGAGTTTTTCCTCTCTCCCCAGGGTCAGCAGTTCCTGGGTATGATGTTGGAAGGTACCCTGACGACCTTTCAACGGACTCCGGATTACCTGGAAGGATTCGCCCCCATCTTCGCCCATGTGATAAAGCAGACATCGACGAAGGCGGCAGAGATGGTGGGTGCATCAGCGGAGCAGGTTGCTGCTCTGGATATGGAGGCCTTGATGGACAACATCAAGGATGAGGATCTGAATAGGCTGTTGGGGATCACTGCTGAGTCCCCAAAGAAACCTGAGTGGTGGTTCCCGGTCTTGGAGAAGGCCCTCCCCCAATTTGCTTTTGGGGTCTGCTCTGAACCGGCGCCTGCTGCTGCCGTATACCGGCCTCCCTTCTGCGCCTCTCTGGTGAAGTTCGTGAACCAGCTGATGGGTCAGGCTGGTGACAGCTCCTTGGGGTTCTCACAATTCAGCATGGAGCCTCCTCTTCCTTCTGGCTTCCAGGCCTCAGCCTTTGAAGATCTGGCCTCCCTCTCTGCTGTGGTAGATCGACTCTATGCCCTGTACAAAGATGAAACAAAATATGCACAGGAGGCACTGAAGTTGTTAGACGTGGAAGCTCGTCTTCCCGTGGTGAAGGACTCTGGCACGTTGCCAGTGTTTGAGGTAGGGGGCCCTCTGGCGAGGCCTCTGATGCTGTTGCTCCGGTTGCTGTGAATCATCCCGTCTTTGCTGCTTCCGCATCTACTGTCCCTGCTCCTTCAGACTCCACTACCCCTGCTCCTGCTCCTCCCTCCTGACTGCTTCTGCCCTTCCCTCTCTTACCTTACCAAAATTTTTGTAATTTCGGTTTTGTAAATATTTAGTGTTATTTTGATCATACTGTACAGTCTCGCTGTTTTGGCGTTTATGAATGAAATTTCTTCATGCCTCTTTTCTATGCTGTTCTGCATTCATTCGTCCTTCATATTGTTTTATTGTTTGTTGTGGTTGATGTGAACTTGCATTCCAGGACCTCGAGAAGTGACCCATGTTTTTGTTGTGTAGAGTAGGATTCTTGTTTTTTGTTGAAGTGTTTATGGTTCCTCTAATTGGCCTCCCTCTAAGCGGCTTCTCTGGTTATTCTCCCTGTTTGATTGCTCGGAAAGATTCTCCTGGATGGTCCCTCTAAGTGATTTCTTTGACTTTTCCCTCGTGGATTTTTTTGACCTTTCCTTCGAGGATTTCTCTGACTTCTCCTTCTGGGATTTCTCTGACTCCTCCTTCTGGGATTTCTCTGACTCCTCCTTCTGGGATTTCTCTGCCTCCTCCCGCGAGGTTTTCTCTGACTTCCTCTTCGGGGATTTCTCTGACCTGACTCCTTGCTTCTAGCTATTTCTCTGCCGCTTCCCTTTGAGTCATCCCTTTGCCGCATTCCTCTGCTGCTTCCCTTTGAGCCATCCCTCTACCACTTTCCTCTGCTGCTTCCCTTCTTGCCGTCTGGAACACTCTGCGCGGAGCATGGAAGACCCGGTGGGTACGACCAACTTTCGCGGCTTACGATTTAAAAGAACACCCTGCACGGAGCATGGAGGACCCGGGGGGTGCAACCAACTTTCGTGGCTTACGATTCAACAGTAACCCTCTGCGCGGAGCTTGGAAGACCAGGGGGTGCAACCAAGTTTCGTGGCTTACGATTCAACAGTAACCCTCTGCGCGGAGCATGGAAGACCCGGGGGGTGCAACCAACTTTCACGGCTTACGATTCAACAGTAACCCTCTGCGCGGAGCATGGAAGACCCAGAGGGGTACAACCAACTTTCGCGGCTTACGATTCAACAGTAACCCTCTGCGCGGAGCATGGAAGACCTGGGGGGTACAACCAACTTTTGCGGCTTACGATTCAACAGTAACCCTCTGCGCGGAGCATGGAAGACCCGGGGGGTGCAACCAACTTTTGCGGCTTACGATTCAACAGTAACCCTCTGCGCGGAGCATGGAAGACCCGGGGGGGTACAACCAACTTTCGCGGCTTACGATTGAAGTGATTCCTCTGCTCTTCCCTTGATGTTTGTTTTTCCCTTGAGTTGCTTAGTAGCAATTTTGAATTTGTTTTTCCCTTGACTTCCTATGCAGCAATTTGAATTTGTGAATTGTGGATTGTGGGTATATACCCTACTCCCCCCTCTGGTGACATGTGCAATGCTCTGCATGAACATGTTAAGTAAAATATGTAATTTGGAAAGAAATGAATTAAAGTAAATGAGTCAACACCAGGGAATTCCCTAGAACCACGTATCCGATTTTATTGATATCATGGCCCCGAACCTCGTTAAAACCCCTGTGGGGAAAAAGAGTATTCGGTCTACAATTTGACATGTCATTGAATCAACATTATACATAGAACTTTTTCAAAGTATTGATATTCCATGGTCTGGGGAGGGCTCTGCCGTCTGGATCCGACAAAGTGTACGCTCCGCCGCCCAGGACCTCGGTGATGATGAAGGGACCTCCCAATTAGGCTCGAACTTGCCCATTGGCTTCAGTGCATCGGCCCTCTTGAGGACTAGATCGCCCTTGGCTAGCTTCCTTGCTCTGACCCGCTTGTCGTATCCTGCCTTGATGATGCTTTTTGTACTTCGCTGCTATGACTTGAGCTTCGTCCCTCTGTGCTTCCACAAGGTCAAGTTCTGTTCTTCGGAGTTCGGAATTTTGCTCTGTGTCGTAGGTGGTGATGCGGTATGACTCCAGTCTGGCCTCCGCTGGTATTACTGCATTGGATCCGTATACTAGGGTGAAAGGCGCTTCTCCGGTTGCTGTCTTTGGGCTAGTTCGGTAGGCCCAAAGGACAGTGTCCAACTCCTCAACCCACTTTCCTCTGCTCTGGCTCAGCCGCTTCTTGATTCCCTCGCAGATTGATCTATTTGCTAATTCCACTTGCCTGTTTGCTTGTGGATGAGCCACAGACACGAAACGTTGGGTGATGTCCATTCGGTCACAGAAATCAGCAATCCTCTGCCCTGTGAATTGGGTTCCATTGTCTGACACAATGATTCTAGGGACTCCGAACCGGCAACATATGTTTCGCCAGATGAACCGTTCCACTGTTACCTCATCAATTTTCGCCACAGCTTCAGCTTCTACCCATTTTGAAAAGTAATCCACCGCCACTATGAGAAAACACTTGCCTCCTGGTGCGGTAGGCAACTTCTCGACGATATCTATACCCCACTTATCAAATGGGCATGCGGCATACATGACCCCCATGGTTTCCCCGGGGACATTGATTCTCTCAGCATGTCTCTGACAAGCCTCGCATTTGCGGACGAATTCCCTGACGTCCTTGTTGACATTAGGCCAATAAAACCCTGCACGAATTATTTTTCGTACGAGAAACCTGAATCCCGTGTGCCCACCACAGCAACCTGCATGAATTTCTTTTAAAGCAAAGTTAGCTTCTTCAGGCGATAAACATTTTAACAAGGGTTGGGTAAAAGATCGCTTGTACAGTTGATCATTGATCAAACAATAATTCTCGTATCGAGCCCTCTGATTAGATTCTTTGCTCAATCGTTCCCCCGTATTAAGAAAGTGTATAATTGGTGCGCGCCAGTCATCCCGGATTTCCACTGAAAAGACCTGTGAAGTCCCCATTTCTCTGGTGTCACAGAGCAGCGTAATCTCATCATTCCATGTTTGTTCCATTGCGCTGGCCATTCGCGCCAACAAGTCTGCCTTCGTATTCTCTTCCTGAGAAATCTGCTCGATTTTAAACTCCATGAACTTTTGCTTCAGTTCATTGATTTTGCAGTGATATGCTTTCATCCAGTGTTATTTGATATGATATGCCGCTGATAGTTGCTGAGCTACCAATTGGGAATCGGTTCTAATGATAACACACTCGTCCCGCAACTCTGATAAAATGTGCGCCCCTCTAACCACAGTCTCGTACTCAGCCTCGTTGTTAGACAATTTGCAAGTGAATTTTATGTCGAATTGATATACCTCCGAGCTTGGAGAAACAATATACACACCAATTCCGCATCCCTCCTTTGTGACCGACCCATCCACAAAAGCTATCCAGAACTCTTGTACCGGGCGGCGAGTAGTTTCCTGAATGAAGTCCGCAAGGGCCTGCGCCTTAATAGCCATCCTTGGCTCATACTCCACGTCGTACTCCCCTAATTCCACAGCCCACTTCACCATTCTCCCCGATAAATCTGGCCGCCCCAACACCTGCCTGAAAGGTAAAGCAGTTCGCACTACTACCCGATGTGATAAAAAAATAGGGTCTCAATTTTCGTGCCGTGACCATGACTGCCAGAGTAGCCTTTTCAATCTCGGAGTAATTCAACTCAGGGCCCTGAACGATTCAGCTGACAAAGTAGATTGGTTTCTGATGACTCCCTTCCTCTCTGATAAGCACAGAGCTGACTGACTCCTCTCATACTGCTATGTATAAGTACAATGTCTCTCTCGGGACTGGCTTAGTCAGAGTTGGGAGCTCCGCTAAGTAAGCCTTGAGATCCTCAAAAGCTGTTCGGCATTCCGCTGTCCACTGAAACTTAGTCCCCTTTCTCAAGATTTTAAAAAATGGCAAACTCCGTTCCGCTGATCTTGAGATGAACCTGCTCAGAGCAGTGATGCGCCCATTTAGAGTTTGTACTTCCTTGATTCCCCGGGGTGGTGTCATATCCATGATGGCCTTGACTTTATCTGTATTGACTTCGATTCCCGCGGGAGTGACTTTGTATCCCAGGAATTTTCCCGTAATGACCCCGAAGGTACATTTCGCTGGATTGAGCATTAGCCGATGCTTTCTAACGACTATGAATATCTCTTCCAAGTCAGAGACATGATCCTCCACCCTGACACTGCGCACAAGCATGTCATCAACATAGACTGATATGTTTTTCGAGAGTTGTTCCTTGAAGATTTTTTCCATCATTCTCTGGTACGTGGCCCCCGTATTTTTTAATCCGAAAGGCATGCTCCTTCAGCCATAAACTCCACAACAGACGGCAAAAGTCGTTTTAGCGATGTCCCCTCTGTTCATCTTCACCTGATGATATCCCTGATATGCATCCATCATGGATAGTAACGCACAACCCGATGTGGAATCTACAAGCTGGTCAATCCTCGGCAGAGGATAGTGATCCTTGGGGCAGGCTGCGTTAAGATCCCTGTAATCCACGCATATGCGCCAACTGTTCGTTTTCTTTGCCACCATCACGGCGTTCGATATCCACTCTGGATATTGTACTTCTTCAATATGGCCCGCGTCCAGCAGACCCTGGACTTGTTCCCTGATTGCGGTATCTTTCTCAGCCCCAAAATGTCTCGTTCTTTGTTTCACCGGTTTGACCTTCGGATCCACATTGAGGCAATGCTCTGCCAACCCTCTGTCTATTCCCTTCAGATCGGCCGTGCTGAAGACAAATACATTCGCATTCCTCCGAAGGCATTTGATTAGCTCCTCTCTGGTTTGGTCATTCATGGAGGACCCAATCTTGGTCTGGAATCCCTCTCGCCCAGGAAATAATTCTATCATGTTACATACATCGCTGGTGGAGACCAGGGCGGCCTTCTCTGTACTATCCCGATCTTTTAACAATTCCGCCAACTTCTGTCGCTCCTCTACCGGAGCAGTGATTTCGCCCACTTTCCCTTTTTTCCGAGCGTCTGATCCCTCTGTTATTCTTTCCTTTTTCTGCCCTGAAGAGTGTGTAAGCATCTGCACATGGCATACTTTCGACATTTTCTGGTCGCCCCATACTTCTCCCACTCTTCTCCCTCCGATGGGGAATTTCATTTTTAGGTGGAACATGGAAATGATTGCTCTGAACATCGTCAATGCAGGACGGCCAAGTATCACATTGTAGGATGGTTTCGGCATATCCACTACCAGGAATCGTATTACCCTGGTTTTGCTGGCATCTGCGTTGCCAAGACTTAATGACAACTCCACAAAACCTATTGGCATAACCATTTCTCCCCCAAACCCGAATAACGGAGCGTTCGTTAGTTCAATGTGGGCTTCGACTCCCATGTTCTAGAGACACTCCAGATATAAAATGTTCACTGTACTGCCCGAGTCCACGAAGACGCGATGGACAATGCAACCGGCTATGTCAGCTGTGATTACCAGTGCATAGTCGTGCGGATACATAAGCGTTCTCAGGTCCTCTACCCCGAAGCTGATGACCGGCTCCTCTGCCGCACCCGTAATCTCCATTACTTGCTTGGGATAGTACCCTGATTTCACTGCTCGTACAACCTGTTTCTTGGCTCTGTTGGATGTGGGTGTCCCATTTTCCCCAAAGATCATGTGTACCTCTCTTCGGTACGGGAAGGGAGGTACCCGACCCTCTACTCCCCCTCTGCGATTATCCCAATTTTCCTCTTGTCTACGATCCCTGTTATTCCCCTGATCTTGTCGGGGCTCATTTCTCTGCTCTGGTCTCTGAACCTGATCCTCGTTTCTTCTGGCTATGAACTGATCTAAGTTATCCTGGCGCACCAGAAACTCCAATTGGTGTTTGAGATGTCCGCAGTGCTTGGTGTAATGCCCATAAGAATTATGGTATTCACACAATTTATTATTAGGGCCCTGTTGTGGCTGCCCATCCCGATAAGTGTCGGGTGCCCGGAAAAACGGCTGATTTTTGATTAGATGAAATATCTCCTCCGGAGATTTGTTCAAGGGAGTATATTCGTCAAAACGATTGACTTCATTCACAGTGCGTTGCTGGCGGGGTGGTCCCTCTGCCTGGGGAGGAGGTACCCTCGGGGGCAACCCTATGAAAGGAGCCCGATCCTGGTTTCTGTTATACCGCTCTGCTGTATCCTCGGCCTTCTTAGCCTTGTGTTTGTTGTTTTCTGCCTTCCTTGCCATCCTGGCATCCTCCAATTGTAGATACCCTGGCAGTCTAGCCATGATGTCATCGAAGTCCCTGGCCGGTCTGATTTGTAACTCATCAAAAAAGAGTCCCGGCTTTAACCCTCTGACATAAGTACAATTTTTAATTTGTGACTCCGCCTCTGGAACCTCCAGAGCGGCGAGGTTGAACCTAGCTGTGTATTCTCGTAGTGTCTTGCTCTGGTCTTGCTTGATGTCCATCAGGGAAAGAGCTGACTTCCCAACCCTCCGCGAGCTCGTGAACTGCCTTAAGAAACACGTCTGTAAATCCTCAAAAGAGTGAATAGAATTTGGGGCGAGCGTCCCAAACCACAGCTGGGCAGGTCCAGTTAACGTGGTGGAAAATATCCTGCACTTGATGCCCTCCGAGTACATGTGAAGAGTGACTAATCCCTCAAACCGGTTGAGGTGTACTTCCGGGTCGGTGGTACCATCATAATCCAGAGAAATGGGTTTATAACTCCTTGGTAGAGTATCCGCCAAGATGTCAACGGAGAAAGGGCTTTTGCTGGTGGTGGGGACCCTTGACGTTTTGGTTCTCTTATCATCCTTGTTCCTCCCATGCTCCCTTCTGTCCCTTGGTGAGTCATGAGCAGGACGTTTGTGGACCCTGTGGTCCTACTTCCCAGAGGAATACTCCTGCTCCCATCTCTCTGGCTTTCTTGTCTGGTGTGACTTCGCTGACCGGGGCGATTTCTTGGACCGGTATGATCTCTCTGGCCTATGGGATCTCTCTGACCTCTGCCCTCGTTCGTTCCTCTGAGATTTCTCTCTCAAGGAATCCTCCAGATCTCTGAGCTGATTTTTCAGTTGTGACACTTGATTCTTTAATTTTGCGGTCTCCCTTGGTCTTTCATCCTCGAACGTAGGAGTGATAGAGTGATGTCGGATTCATCAACCCCTTCCCTTATGACGATGCTATTGAGCCTGACTCGGCTCCCCTCTGGCCTTCTCTCCAGTTCCCTCTCAGCGGGGCCCTTTGGTGTCTCCTTAGGCAGCATAGCCTGCTTGTTGACGAGTGGATCGTTCACCTCCAGAGCAACAGGAGGCAGGGCTTCAGTGCCCTGTGGGTTGATCATACCCATAGCGGGAGTTGTGGCGGGAACGGTGGACAACAGGGGAGTCCCCATCGCCTGTCGCACAGCAGCGTAGTTGAGCAGAGCCATCATCTGTTCTGTCAACACAAAGTTTAGTGGTACACCACTAGATGTGGGGACCAAGCTTGGCATGTCGGAACCTGGGGTCACCAGAGCAGATCTCTGGGCATTAGCATTCTGACCCGTCAGCAGGGTAGCAGAGACGGCGTAAAAACCCGGCGGCGTGGTGAAGACGGTGCTAGCTTGCAGACCGTTAAACAGCGAGGTAGGAACCTCAGTGGTATGAGCAGCGGAGCTAAGGACAGCGTTGTCAAACTCCTTCTCAAGAGTGCGGTGAGCATCCGAAGAACCCATAGTACCTACACAGGGAAAATGTGAGAAAATATTTCGAGAAAAGAAACAGATCAGACCGTCCGCTATCAGAGAAACACAAAATGTAGAGTGCCCCGATCACTGGCACGAAGGCCATTAGGAGATCCCATGAGAAACACCCCCGTGTACTGGGAAATAAACCCAGGACACGATTTAAAACGTGAGCAAAGAGAACGATGGAGATTTTCCATAGATTCGGAGTCAAACTTCGTGAGAGATAGCGTATTTCCCGGTAAAATAACCATGAAAACCCAAAAAACACAAAAACAGAGCACCAATCAACAGATCGTTAGCAAAATACATTAATTCGTAAGAAAAACATGAATTATGCGAGAAAACATTATAACCATGCACAATTATCACGATTACGTAAAATAATCACAAACTAACGCCCGACCCTCAGCGTCCACCACCTTCCCAACATGCACATGCAAGGAAAATCGTAAAAAACCACAGATCTCAAAGGTTCGTAGGTAGATCCGCACGAAAAATATGAGTATCGGTCCGGATTTGCTTGGGTACTCAGATTATCGGCTCAATTAGGGCCCGCGCACGCGAATTCGATCGTAATTACGGATCTGCATACGCAGGTGGTCGAAACTCACGTCCTAGCCCAGTTTTCCCACAGACGGCGTCAGCTGGTGAATTGTGATTGAACGGATATAGATTTAATCGGTACATTATTGTTAGATTTCGAATTATACCTAGTGTTGTTTGGAAGAATGAGAGAAATGCTAAATTGTTGAAAGCACGAAGATAAAACCGCAGTAATATTGCTAGTGAAGTAAGCGTGAATTACAAGGTGCGTGCGCATGGCTATTTATAGATTACATGTTGAGGGTAAAATAGTAAATTCATTGCTAACACATGCGACCCGCGTGGTCAAGGGCATAATAGTAAATTTGCCCTTAGTCGGGAGGTTTCTCCGCTCTTTTGATGATTTCTCTGGCGAAGGCCATTTCTCTGGCGAGAATCACTCCTCTGGTAGGGATGACTTCTCTGACATAAGCCAATTCTCTGGTGAAGTCCGTTCTTCTGACAAGGCCCGTTCCTCTGACCAAGACCGCTTCTCTGATGGCATCCGTTCCTCTGACAAGGTCCGTTTCCCTTATAAAGGTCATTCCTCTGCTCTGCATATATTACTCCTCATCACAATGTGGTTGCCGGAAATGACAATGTGACACATTTATGACATGTGGAAAAAAAAAATTTAAAAAAGAGGAAAAAAACCACATCATCATCTTCTCCCCAACCTCCCCCTTCCCCCAAACCCTAACTCCCATCCCTTCCCCTCCCACCTGTCGCCGCCACCCTCTGCCGCACCACCACCGCCCCTTTCCCCTTCCGCCACCCTCCTTCGCCACCAGCCACCGCTGCCACCTTCGCCGAATTTGAACAAAACAACCAAATTGAATTTCCCACCTTGGCGCCCCCTCCCTCTCCTCACCTCTGGCAGTAGTGTTCTTAGAACAAGTCGACGACGCGGCGGTTGATAGACATAGACGACCTAGGCGTCAGCCTCGCCAAGTTCAGAAGCGACGACTAGAATCGCCGGATCTATTCACGAAATTTCGAACGAGGGAGAGGAGCTTCGTTCTGGGTTTTGCTTGGAGTTTTTTATTTTGTAGGTAATTGATAGGTGGGATCTCGACAACAATGGCGATAGATTTTCGGCCAGCCCGATCGAGTACAGCGATCCACGCATCTACCTAGAACGCGAGTCAAAATTCCAGGAGCTGGACTGGAATTTCAAGGTGGAAGGAGAGAGGTATCGGGGTGGGTGAGCTCCAGCGCGAACAACCTCATGACCAACGTGTACAGATTTGGGGAGGGGAAGGCCAAGGCGGTCTGGGGAGGGGAAGGCCGGTGAGATCTAGGGAGGGGGATGAGAAGGCCGGCGAGGTATGGGGAGAGAGAGGGGGCGGCGGGCGCCAAACTGGTGGCAGGCGGCGGCAGCGACAGGTGGAGAGAGGAAAGGTAGGGTTTGGGAGTTGGGGAGCTTGGGGAAGATGATGATATGAATTTTTTTATTTTTTTTAAGTTTTTTTCCACATGTCATACATGTGCCTTGGTATCAATTTTCAGCTGCCACAGTGTTAATTCCGGTTGTCACCGTGTCAATTCCGGCGTCGGCGTGAGAAAAAACCGATCACCGAATAAATTCGAGACAAAAACAAAAGGTTATGTATGTAAAAGTAGAAAAATAAAATTAAGTGCAAAAACCAATTCCGTGTATACGTTATAGATTTACAGACAATTACCCATTGAATTTATGACAAGTATGCGTGTATCTAGATAAAATTTCAAATATATAATTTTGGTTGGTTTTCTTTGGAAAAACACACTTTTTAACATAATTTTTTTATTATAATTTTATTTATTTTTTAAAACTTCCTTTAATGAATTGTCGAATACTATTACATTGAAATAAAGTAAGTATCGAAATAAAGTGTTGATTTATTTTTTTAATTCACACCACTTACAATTTACCAATTTAAGTGATTTTTCATCGTAGACGGATGTCACTAGTAGCACCTAAACGTAATACACCTTCAAGTTATTATACAACAAATGCCTAAAAGCAAGTTTGTACATCAAATGTAGCAAAGATAAATTGGCTGTTGCAGAAGGACTTTATACTTAAGATCCAGACACCATCAACTTCAGGATATATCTGAAATCATATTCATCAACATCCACTCCAGGTAGGGTGAATCCTGCCTAATTAACTGATTTTCTGCATTGAAAATACCTATAAAATCAAATTAAAAATACTTTAAACCACAGGGCAATAAAAAGATATCTTCTTTATTCTTTCACCTAATATATAGCAAAATCACAACTTTCCAATATATTGGCACAAATCAGTTATAAACAACTCCCCTTCCAGCTATATTGTACAAATTTACTAACTGTGCAGATCAATAAAATTTACTGATATATACCTTTCTCATCAAGTTTTGAATAGTATCAAACACAAGGCCAACAACATTCTTGATTCTTCTAATCCCAAATCAAATCACCAATGCCGCTATGAATGTCATCAACCAATATAGATACGTTCAAGTTTAAGAGGTAATATCACGAGCTTTGGCGCCCACCCAAAGTGCTAGTGTTAGAATATACCAAAACCAACCCACTGATCACGAGTTTTAAGGCACGCTTCCTTTTTGAAACGATTTTACAATGCATGAGAAAGTATAGTTTTAAGAAATCATTTTATCCCCTCCAATATCTAAGTCACAACTATCGAATAACTTCTAGATCTTGTTGAAACAGGTATCAACATCAACACCTGTGAGAAAAAGCACAAGGACAATTTTCTCACAAGTATAGACAGAAAAAACCCAGAGCTAAAAACAAAAAGATTGATTCAAAAATATTCCATCAAATTGAGCTTCCTCCATATATTTGACTTGTCGTTGACCCATCAGACACAGTCTCAAGTTATTGTGATTAAAGGTGTATAGTCAAAGAAAAAGTATTGTATGATACAACTTCAAGAGTCAAAAAACCTGGAAAGTGATATCGTGCGTGACATCCGGCTGAGCTGGCATTTGTGTTTGATCTCATATGAAATGACTGTCTCTAATTTTTCCTGGGGCGTCTCATTTTGAGCAGATGGGAAACACCAGCCACAACATGGAGTCGACTATTGGGAATGCCTGTTTTTGCGAGAGCATTGCCGTGTTTATCAACTAGGACAAAGCACGGTACATACTTAATGTCATAATGGAGAAGCTGCACCAAATAAAATCACATAAACTCATGTCAACAAAGTTAGCTCCATATGTCTTGGATATAAAAAAACAGATGCACGTCTTTTCAAAAAAGTCAACAAATGTGAATGGGATGTGTTCTTGATTAGATTAGAATTCTATGCTTATTAGGGTTTTTTCCTTCGTTATAAATAGTCCGTCATTGTAATTGTAGAGTGCATCATATCTTCATCATAAATTCTCTAGTGGAAAGATTCCTAGCTTGGCAGGCGTGGGTAACCAAATATATCTAATTGGTATCTTTCTTAGATTATACTCAAACCTACACATCAAATTCTAAAAAAATGTTTGTTCGTATACTGAAATGCGAATTGCAACAAGAATAAATGCAGATTAACTTGAGAAATTTTTCATCACATTATGCAGGCATGCTGCTCTCTCTCTCTCTTATGCATAGGCGTTTCAAATTTCAATAGTATGCTAGATATCACCAAGTCCAACTACCGAATTTTGCAATGGCTAATAAGCGACTAATAATAAAAGAGAATTTAATATTTTTAGTACATATCAAGATAATCAAATCAAGCAAGGAAAACTTAGAGAGAGGAGAAAAAATTAACCTCAGGTAGCCAAATATCATTCTCAGCATCAGCCATGACAATGTTGAGCCAATCAGAGTTGCGATTCTCGATTTCCGTGACAAATGGGAGCAGAGAATTGCAGAGCCTACACTTGGGAGAGTAGAACTCAAGAAGCGTGGCGTCTCTGGCGGTGGCTAGGGCGGCGGCGAATGCCCTTTGCTCCGCCTCTCCTTGCACTAGTTCGGACCCGCTGGTCTCCTGATGGTTGAAACGGAGAGGAGCGTTAGCGGCGGAATTGATCAATTTGAAGGCGGCGACGCCCAAATTCTTGAAAGACTTGAAAAGCCAAGGAGTATCGAGAGTGCAGGGAGGAGTGTTGTTGTTGAAACTGGGGTTGTTCCACGGCCATTTTACGCAGAAAAGATGGTGTTTTGGGGCTGGATTCATGGGAGGGAGTGAATTTAGGGTTTACGGAGGGGAGAATCAAGAACGCCAAAGGGCATTACAATTGAAATTAGATTGTCGCGACGACAACGCTCACTGCGTTTCAATGAGAAAAAGAAAAAGAAAAAGAAAAAGAAAATGTAATCTATCAGATATTGCCACGTAGACTCCAAGATCACAAGCGGATGCAAACCTATTTATATTCCCTTCTTTTTTCCTTTTTTCTATTCCGCTTCTTCTCTCTCATCGCCCTTGGGCGTCATTACCTTCTCCACACTACTCCGTCTCAAACAAAAACATCATCATTTGTTGATATAGAACCCAATTCAAGTGTGTTTTTTGTCTGTTGGCATTGAGGGATTCCAATTTCTCCCAGGAATTTTGCTAGAATGGGGAGCTCGGCAACCAGTAACGTATACATCCATGTCATTGAAGACGTCATCAGCAAGGTCCGCGACGAGTTCATCAACAATGGCGGCCCGGGCGATGGCGTACTCGATGAGCTCCAAGGAGTAATAATTTCCCCAATTTTATTTGATTGTCTGTTTCGATCAATTCTAGGGTTTAGTGAATACATGATTCGACTTACTTTTTGTGGCGTATCTGAATTGTTGGTTTTAACTTACGGTTGAGATTGATTTGGGAGGGTTTTTGTTTTCTAAAATTATTGGATCTGTAGTTGGATTTAACTGTTGATGAGTTTAAGATGGGAATCTACAGTTATGGGAACTGAAGATGATGCAAGCTGGAGCAATTTTGGGGCCGATAGACAGGTCAGCCACGCAAAGGGGGGCCGCTGGTGGTCCTATTACACCTAATCCTGTGCATGACCTCAATGTACCATATGAAGGCACTGAGGAGTATGAAACTCCCACTGCTGATTTACTCTTTCCACCGGTGAGGTCTTAGTCTTTGTGCCCCTGAGGCCCAAAATTTGAACTTGAAAATGGAGTGTTGAATGAATGCTCTGTGATTGAATTTTGGGTTTCTGGGGTTGTGCAGACTCCACTGCAAACCCCTATGCAGACACCACTGCCTGGAACTGCACAGACGCCACTGCCTGGAATGGCTCAGACGCCATTGCCTGGAACTGCTCAGACTCCTCTTCCTGGAAATGATAGCAGCCCGTTATATAATATTTCCACTGGTGGTACGCCAATCACCCCTAATGATTATGCATCGCCAAATGAAAATGGTGGTGTTCCTGAGATCAAAGGTGGACTAGGAAGACCTAGCCAATTCATGGTATCATTATTTCTTGAACTTTGTCTTCTGTTGGACTTCATTTTGCTGTAATATTAAGTGCAGTGTTTTGTTTCTGGAATCTCGTACACCATGTCATGTGGTATATATACTAGTTTCTCCTCTGTCTTAGAATAGTTTATGGTAGGATGCTATGATGGTGAGTCTCTGTAGTGTTTGGTGTATGGTAAAGCTGAGATTTACATTCTAACCTGCAGGCTCCACCATCTCCTTGGTTAAATCAAAGACCTCGTCTTGATGTGAATGTCGGTGAGTACAATGTTAGGACCTTGTATATAAACAAGCATTACTTAACAATACTTATGTTGCAATGCAACATAATGTTTGTGTATATAAATATGTATGCTGGTAGAAGGCATCACGATAATCTATCATTCATCTGATTAAATATTTTCTTTGTCCTTTTGCAGCTTACACTGAAGGTCGGGAAGAGGGTGAGAGGGGAGCGCCTCATCAGCCATCAACTCAGGTTGTTGTCATTTGTGGTGTTTCAGTTTTACCAAGTTTGTTTGTTTGATCTCAAATTTGGTTGGGTTTCTTACAGAGTGATTTCTGATTAACTCTATAATGGTAGAGACTAATTATTTAGTGATTATTAGTAGGTTAGGTTTTGTTTGGCAATATGCTACATTCAACAGAAAGAACCACGCTTGATTCTGTTAGATGAACTGCAGAGCAGCGGGCGTTATTTAACGCTGCTCTATTGGGGGCTGAAGATTTTTGTTTATATCATGTTTTCTTTTAACCAAGTTGGCTCTGTAGTTTTGTTATCTTATGGTATTACTATTAACTATTAAGATGTGTTAAATAAGGCAACTACATTTTCTTACCAATCCAGATAAAGGTCTAATTTCTTGATGGGACCTTAACCTTGGCACATTTGACTTTGAGCTTCAGCTTGCGTCAGTTTTACGAGGAAAATTTTAGTTGTGATATCTGAATATGGTTAGTTCTAGTTTCTTTGAGAGTTTGTAGACTTTATTACTGCACTTTCATGTGATATCATTGATTTCACAGTGATCCAAATCCATATACGTTGATAGTCAGTGTAGTTTGGCATTATTAACTTTAGAACTACTATGGACCTATGGTAAAGTATTCAGATAGTTGAAATTAATTATGTCAGTACAGGACAGTACTGCCTAAATATGATAACTTTTTAAGATAGAACTTGTATGCGCTCAAGTATTTATGCTTGGCCTCAAAGCTCGATTTTATCAATCAAGATGTTGTTTCCTTGCCCTAGCAACTGTGAAGTTGCATGGTTACTGTCATTGATCCAGTATAACAGCAAGATATGAATGATTGTGTTTTGTAACAGCTATTGGAGTGAACCAGATAAAAGATTTGTGTCCTTTAATTAATGTCTGCCTGATTTCGCTTTTTGCTTCTGTGAATATGTGAAAATGATTTCGTTGCAAATGCTCATAACGTGCCTTATAAAAATGACTAAAAGTTCAATTAAAATGGTATGACGATAATTTTCCTGATAAAACCCGACCTTTTGAAAAATAACAAATTAGGAAAGAACCATCCTTTTCAGTTTTTTGGGATGAAAGGAAAATTAGAAAAGACTGGTTAATATTTTTTCTTTGCTGTTTCTCAGCAGCAGATTTCTTTTTATTAAATCTCGATTGCACTTTCAGTTAGTAACATAATTCTAGGGACATAAATACAGGAATTCTTCTTGGCTACTGGAAAGCGAAAACGTGATGGTCCGTATCATCCGGGATACATTCCGCAACAAGATGGAGCGTCAGATAGTCTGTCAGATGAATCAAAGGTATATTTTCTGTGTATCCTCTAATTCTCTTTATTTCCCCTTGAAAGGAAGACTTTCGTAAAGAATATTGATGCATTTTCATTTTGTTTAACAACTTGTACACCATTAATTGTCATTTATTAATTCAGTCTATTATCTGGTCATGTCTCATTATGACTACTTAATTTACATAAATTCCAGAGATATTGCAGAAAATTACATACTGAGTAAAGACACCAGAATTGTTTAGTTTCACTTATCCTTCCGTCCTAATTGAGGGGTTTTTGTTACTTTCTGATTCATCAATAAGCTAGATATTCTTCAGCAGTCATCTTTAAAATTTAAATAATTCTTGGTATGTCATCTTCATGTTCTCCAAATTTTTTGTTTAAACTTCTAGTGATTTTGTATGAATCTCCAACGTGGGCAGTGGGCACAACCATAGTTGTTAAGAAACAGTGTTTTTTGCATTCTTTTTTTAATTACTATGAGCTCTTAATCTAATTGATCAGAAGGCCTTTATTTGACTTGTACAATTATTTTGAGATTATTATTTTGGATTAACTAACTCCATGTGTGTCAATTATAATTGGTAATAGATCCTTTCCGTGGAGAAATAAGTTAAACAAGAATTTGTGCTTCATATTCTGAAAATAATTTCAATCTTTTAAAAAGGTCATAGGGGGAAGCGGATCACCCTCTGGAAACTCTTCACCAATTTAGCCTATCAATCTCCTTGTATATATGTTTCTTTATTATCCACAGTATTGTTTTGTAATTGAAATTTGACAGGTGAATGAAGGGGGTATTCCCCAAACGCTCGATCAAGAGGGGAAAATGTCTGCTAGGATTCCTCAGTTGGATGGCCCTACACCAGATCCATATGATGATGTGCTTTCTACACCCAATGTGAGTTAATCTCCTTAACTATTTGCAACATGAAAATGAGACATGTACCAATAGTGAAATGTCTGGATTACTGGTGATCCCAAGCAGTGACGTAGCTAGAGGGGGGGCAGTGGGGGCACTGGGCCCCACTGAAAATTTTAAAAACATTAGGGGTATTTTAGTAATTTTATATTTAATATTAAATAAATACAAAATATTAGTATTATTTTTAGTAATAATTCCAATTTCTCTCTACTCAATCGTATATGAGATATGTTATCGAATGATTGTCTAATATCTTACATCAGAAATGATGAATTTGTAAATATGTACTAATGAAACGATTATGTAGCGATTTCAAAACATGAAAATTAAATAGAAGAGAAATTTTATGATGGTAGAATATTTATTTTTATTTTTGTAATATTATGGTGCAACTAATGTAGCATTATGATTTTATTGAAATTGCTAATATTCGGAGTCTTTTATAATATTATGATTATTATTTTCTTCGTCTCAGCTAAGTTGATCAACTTATTTTTGACAGAAAATTTAAGAACTTAGTATTTTAAGTGTCTTTGGTAATAAAGTGAAATAAGTGATTAATTTTATTTTTTTGCTTATATATATTTATTCCATATAAGAAAATTGATCATCTTAATTGAGACGGTAAAAAAAAATATTTACGAAGTTAGTTGGAACCAAGAGAGTATTTGGCCCCCCCTGACTGAAAAGTCTGGCTACGTCACTGATCCCAAGTCAAATTGCTAAATTGATGCTGTATGATCCTGAGGTCTGCATTGGTTTATTTCTCTCAGTATAACTATAACATCAATCTGTCAGCACATGACCCTATTCTGTCAACTGTCCTTTTATTAGATTAGTGATTAGTGATGATGCAAGGAACATGTATAATCCAAATATTAGTAGGAGTGGTAATGGTGAAGGAGCAGACAGGCTGTCTTTTAAGTTAACTGAAATTTGGGCCTTGGCTGTTTGATTTAAAATCATGTAATTGGTTAAGAAAGCTAGATGCTATATGTGGAGCTTGTCTTGCTGTCTTCAAAGGTTTCAACTTTTGTACGATAGTCATGCTAGTGTGCTACATGTTGTTCACTTTAAAAAATCAAATCCTTACTAGTTACTATTGTTACTTACTTCTTTCGTTTTCTTGTGTTTGCAAATGAACAAAAGATTAATTTATTGAATGTTGTTGCTATGGCAGTATGCAGAGGAAAATGTGTGTATTTATCCCCTTTTATTGGCTTTGCATATCCATTCTAAATTTAGAGTGATAAGAAAATACCTTCTTCTTATGCTTTATAGGCTTTGCTTACATATAAACAATAATTGTGCAAAAAGTATGTTGACATTTTTTTCCATTTGATCCTCTTTGAAATGTTAGTTTACTAGATTTATTATTATGAATGTTATTTTAGTTGTTACTCATATGAATCACTTGACTTGCAAACTTACCATTTTTGTTTTTATTTATCTTATTTTTGCATCTTGTGTTTGCACGGCATCCACCAGTACCTTGCACAGTGCTCCTTGTGCATTTAATGGATAAATTTTGATTTAGTATTCAACTCAACTGTAGTACTTGAAAGCGTTATTATGCATCACCATAACGTGGGTGGCTACAGCTTGAAAATATTATAAATTAAGTCAACCTCGTGATGTCAACTTGGTTACTTCTCTGTTTCTTTCTAGCATTATGCTCTTGTTACTTCGTATTTTTCCGACTATTGGATACAACATAAATCCAAACTAACCCGGTTTCTTTATTCTTACCTTGACAGATATACAATTATCAAGGAGTTGTCAGTGAAGACTACAACATAGTGAACACTCCTTTGCCAAATGGTATCATTGTTAATAAATTTGAACTGCTTCTCACATCTTATTTATTATTATTTTTTTGCTCTTGTTTTCTGTTTTCCAATTCTGATTTAGTAATCTGCACTTCTAGAGATGCTAGCAGCAACTCCTGCTCCTGTTCAGAATGACACTGGAGATGATGATGATGATGAACCCTTAAATGAAGATGATGATGATGATGAACTGGATGATGTGGGTCAAGGGGAGGATTTAAACACAACACATTTGGTTTTAGCTCAATTTGACAAGGTGCTCTGAAATTTTCCCAACTGGTTGTTTTTCATGATTTTCCTTTGTCAATGCTATTCTTTCTGCCTTGTTTCTCCACGGTGATGCTATTCTTACCAGGATCATTCTTTATTTTAGGTGACTAGAACCAAGAGCAGGTGGAAATGCACGTTGAAGAATGGGATCATGCACATAAATAAGAAGGATATTCTGTTGAACAAGGTAGGTTTTGTCTTATGCCGCCTGATTTCCCATTTTGACTTGCCTTGCGAAACTCATTGCTCAGTTTCACATTTGCTATAATATATTGGCTTTTCTGTTTGTTTCACAGGCAAATGGGGAATTTGACTTCTGATATGTGCTGAATTTCAGAGTAAAACTGGATAATTTGTTATCTCTCTCTGGCCGCTCTAGTTGCAGAAAAACTTGATAGGTATTAGGATTGAGTTTTGATCGGCGGCATGTACATACAGAGTTTTGGGTTGAGTTTTAAGCTCAATCACACATGTACATTTCACTTTCCATGCTTTTGGTGTTGATAATTTATAACAGCATCATATTTTGGTATTCTCTAATTTCGATGTATGTCTCTGATTTAGCCGATCGCTTATACAATGTATTTGGCACACATTTTAAGTCGCACAAGAGGTTTAAACATTCTGGGTTTAATGAGATGTCAAGAACTCTTTGCTCGTGTACATCAACTATATTGGGTGATCATGGTAAATCCATTTTCTGGTTCTAAGTTATATTTAATCGTTACATGTATCCACGCGTATGATAGGGTTAATTATAGTTGATAACTTGAACTTGTAAGTTTTTTTTTTCAATTTACAACCTTAATTATATCAACCAAAGAGACAATGACGTTGAGAGCCTTCTCAGTATTCTTTGATTCTCTTGAACAATTAATCACCATCTTCTCAGTATTCTTTGATTCTCTTGAACAATTAATCACCATCTGCATCAGTACGTTGATCATCCATCCAATATAAATTTTCAGGTCAAGAAATCGATATTTTTAATATAGGAACGAGTCCGAACTTTTCAATAGGCATAGTTCAAACCATCGAAGATTGGAGGCCTAGGAAAAGTATGATTTGTTATAACCACTATGGGCCCAATTAGGACTACACTTAGTGTATCAAGTGTAGTCTTTGAAATCAATTGAAAGTTGTTGTTCCCGCAAAACAGAGTATGTTGGATAATTTGTTTGAACAATAGAACCAACAAACACTAATGAAAGTAGTGAAACAACGGAAAAGTAAAATACACACAATGAAATGATTTTACATTGCAATGTTAATTAATTGCAGTTGTGAATCCAATATAAAAATCTCTTTCACAATGAATTACACAATCTACTTGATAGAATCCCTCTTGTTAAGTAGATCCAATAAAGAAATATCAAATCCCTTCTAATCCTATCGTATATGCTAGTAACAACTAGACTTATACTGAAACTAATATGTGTATCACAAACATACAAAATCTATCAGCTAGTCCTAAACATACGAGTCTCCTACTCAAGGTATGGTAAGCTAGATGTTGAAAAGTATGTTGGAACAATACAGATTAATAGTCTTGCTCTTCGACACTTGTATTTCTTCGTGTATAATCTGGTATCAAATGCATAGACCTTCAACCCTATTTATAGATGAATACTATGTTTGAAGAGTAAGCGTTGGAGGCTGCAGATCGTGCTAAAAGAATGTGAAATCAGTTGCAAACTTGGAGCCAAAGTTTGCTTGGTTAGTAAGCCCTAACCAATATTCCTACTTTTATGTTTTCTTGACTGATATTTTCTTCCATCTTACAATTTTTAATAAATCCAAAAATCTTTAATGATTCTCTTTAAAAATCATTAAATGGAAATTATAAGACATACCAGTTTTAATTCAATAGATTCGAATGTAGAGTTAAGAAATTTTAACTCTTTAACATGTTTGAATCACAGTTTAATGGCATAAATCATATGAAGCAACATTGGTAAAATTCTCCTAAAAATCAAATCATCCAAACTTTTAAAAAATATCAACCGATCCAAACCATAAATTTACCTCCAACCGATCCGATTTGAACCATACTTAAACTTCGGTTTCAGTTTAACTGAACTTTGACATAATATTTTACTTTTTAATTTTAAAAACCTACTCCAATATTTACTATAAATTAAATCGACCTCAACTCCAATATTTACTATAAAGCTAGTCACATACAACTTAAAGAGACATGTTTGAGCTGTGCAAAAATAATGGAGCAAACAAAATGTGACGCCCGGGGACGAAGTGCGGAGTGATCGCCGGTGCAAAAGAGGCACGGACAAGGAGCGACTCCGATTAAGATTTCCAAGCGGAGGGGCGCAGGGATGAACCGGAACACACCCGAATGAGAGGATTTCTGAGAATATGCAGGTATGAGACTGCATATTCGAAGAGAGCTTAAATGATTTGATAGGTGCTAATTAATCCATTGATGAACCCACCATTTATTTAATCCATGCAATTAGCACTACCCCTACTCTCTAACTTTTACCCCACTCAAAACAACTTTATCAGCTTTCTTAATACCCGTGCCGGCACCCAAATGGGGCACTTTTTCGTGGACGGAGGGAGTACCAGTTTTAATTCAATAAATTCGAATGTAGAGTTAAGAAATTTTAACTCTAACATGTTTGAATCACAGTTTAATGGCATAAATCATATGAAGCAACATTGGTAAAGTTTTGATATTGATAGAAAAGTTATTACCTTATACACTCTGAATATTAGAAATCTTTATAATTCTATTTGAGTGTTTGTGAAATTATAAATTATGCCTTATTGATGGAAAAAAAATATCATTTTATTATGGTGATGATTTCGATCAATTCGCTCATCATCAGCGGTTGAAATTATAACAACGATCGAAATCATAGACTTGATCTACAAAATTCTAAACATTCGGTTTTCGAGTGAAGCCAACAAGTTCACACTTTTTTATATGTATAAAATTTTCTTGTTAACCATATTATTGTAACAAAAAAGTAGGTTCTATTTTCTCAATCCAGACATTTTACCTTGTCTTAGACACAAAAATAAGCATCATTTCCACATAATCTTACATAATTATAAGTAACTTCGTTGTTACAAGTAAGAAATAGATATACATTTCTCATAAATAATTACATTTCTTTTATTTTTATGTCATAATATTTTTTACTAATTGTTCAAGAAAATAAAAACATATTCCACAAGATTCAAAATCTTATCATCGAATTAAAAAGTAAAGTAATGAAGCAAGATAACCAAGTATTAAGAAAAATTTGGTTACTCAGGTCAATTCATTCAGATTCTGGTTATTTTGGATTCGAATGATTCGGGCTAAAAAAAGTTCGAGTTAGAAATTTCAAGCTATTTATCTTTATATTTGAGTCGATCTATCGATTTGGAACTAAATTGGCATCCCTATCAAACAATCATGAAATCTTAATTTCACAGTGTCGCATCAATGCTATATTGAAATATTAGTTTGAAATTTTTGTAAATCAAGTCAAGAGATACATATCGCAGTCTCAATTCAAAGATCGTCTACAGGGCTTGTTGGAATAGGCACAAAAAAAATATTGACTTATTTTATTGATAGGTTAAAGTTATTAACAACAATAATAGTATATGTACTTTCTCCGTCTTAATTTAATACGGTTTTAAGGGTTGGTCACAAATGTTAAGAAACAAGTAATTTATACTGATTCCGTCCACGAAATATTGTCCTAAGAAAGGGAGGCATGAGTTTTAAGAAAAAAAATACTATATTATTTATTTATTGAGTGGAGAAAGGGATCCATAAACCATAACTGAAGAAAAATGGAAAAAGTTAATTAAGTCAGTGAGTGAAGAATATGACTCACATGTTAGTAATATGGCTCATAAATTATTACTAAAATAGATTAGGACAATATTTCGAGGGAGTAATAGAATAAGAGAGAAAAAATAATTTTTTTTGGAGAATGTATTTCATTCAAAAAATAAGAGAGATAAATAAAGATTCTTTTAAATGAAAAGATAAATAATTAGAAACAATAGGGCCGAATGACCCTATTCAACATACAACATCAAATTTTGTCCACCATTTGAAAAAACATAAATTTTAGCCATTTTTTGTATGTCATGGCTATTCTACCCTTCTCTCTCTTTCCTCTCTCTTTCTCATCCCCCTCTTTCTCTCTCCAGCGGCTGCGCTATCTCCTCTCTCATTCTCATCTCCCTCTCTCTTTCTCCAGCGGCTACGCGGCAGCGGCGCCGAGCAGAAGTCATCGGAGCAGATCTGATCGCAGCGGCGGTGCCAAGCAGATCTGATCGCAGCTGATCTGATCACAGCGGCGGAGCTGATCTGATCGCAGCGGCGCCGAGCAGAAGTCAGCGGCAGAATTCGTCGGAGTAGAGGATGAGGCGGCGGCGGTGGAGGAGATCCGATCCTCTGAAACGCGTGGAGGAGGGATTGGTCAGGTGGCGGATGATGAGGCGGCGACGGCGGCAGATCTGATCTGTGTTGATCTGATCTGTGATGCACGTATGGCACTTATGGCACTATTAGTGCCATAAGTGCACACTTCCCCCTAGGGTTTAGATGTTCCATTTAGGGTTTAGATGTTCCATTTAAGGTTTAAATGATGTTGTTGTTTCTGTATTTGTGCTGCACGTATGGCACTTATGGCACTATTAGTGCCATAAGTGCCCAAATGACCATTTTACTTAGTTTTATTTTGAATTTTCGTTGGCACTTATGGCACTATTAGTGCCATAAGTGCCAAAATAACTATTTTACTTGGTTTTATTTTGGATTTCCGATGGCACTTATGGCACTATTAGTGCCATAAGTGCCTAACCCGACCCGGCACGCGACCCGCGTGCCTGATCCTACCCAGTCCGCCTCATTAAGGGCAAAAACGTCCAAATCAATAAAAATGGCCAAAATTTGTGTTTTTTCAATATGTGGCCATAAATTGTGTTTTATGCTTCATTTTGGCTACTTCAAAATTTTACTCTAAATAATTATGTGTGGACCGTTGTTGTGATATAATATTATGTAAATAATGAGTTATAAGAATATTAAAGTAATTCATTAAAATAAATATCTAAATAAGAAAATATGATTTATTAAATTAAATTGCGAGGGAATATTAATTTGTTATTCTATATCTAATAAGGGGTACAATGATAAGGTATAAAATGCTATTTTCCCTATTATAAAATCCATATTATTTATTACTAACATCTAACATGACTTTGCTCGATCAAAAAAAAAAAAAAAAAAATTACATATTCAAATGATCGGTTTCTGTTGAAGCGTGGGTGAGAAATGGCTCTAAATTGTGCTCCGCCATTGCTAAACTTGAATCTCAAGCTGTGGAACAAGCACCGACAAGCCCATTTCTGCGTCACCAAGAAATCAAATGACGTAAGTGCCGCTATCAGTAGCAGAAACGCTCTTCTCCCGGGTTCTCACAGCCGCTCAATTTTGGCAAATGATAACGGATTTAGAATGCATTTTTTACGGGCTGCTGCTAGACCCAATTTGACCAAGGTAATACAGAAGGAGATAGTTTTCGTTTACTTGGTTCCTTATAATGGTCAAATGGAGCTGAATTCATCCTGACTTAAAGAGTTTGGATATAATTTGTTTGGTGGAAGGTTGGAGCTTCTTCGGATGAAGCTCAATCGTTGAATTCCGAGACTGCGGAGCAGGAGGACTTTGCTTGGTCTTCTGTTTTGTTACCGTAAGTCTATGTTTTTATTTGGGCTCTTTGGTTTTCGATTTGAAGTTTAACTTGAATATGTCTCTCTTCGCTCTACAGAATAATGGAAAAGGAATGCTAAATAAGTTATTTGCACCTGTTACCAGAAGAAGGCTTTACTCTGTTTTGAAATGATTCATGCGATTTTAAATTATACTATATATAATAATAACTTTACTATGGAGTTTGTAGCATAAAACCTTCTTAACTACAACTTAGAATACTTAATGCATAGTAGCTGAAAACTAATATGTGAGTGTTATACTTCATTGTCAGTTTTGTATTCCCTGCTTTGGGGGGTTTGTTATTTGGCTATGACATCGGCGCTACATCTGGAGCTGCTATTTCACTGACGGTAGCATTCCCACTTTGCACATTCTAAAGCTTGGTGGGTTATGGTTAATTATTATTTTGTTTTTACAGTCACCTGAGCTCAGTGGTATCAACTGGTTCAACCTTTCAGCTATTCAGCTTGGTTTGGTGGTATGCTTTAAGATTATATCTCACTCCTGGTATCTCTTGAGATGCCTTATTTTTCATTGATTCCTGATTCCTTTTTTTTTTTTTTTGGTGTTTGGTTTCCTGATGAAGGTTAGCGGCTCCCTTTATGGTGCTCTTTTTGGTTCGCTCATTGTATATCCCTTGGCTGATTTCCTCGGTATTCTATTTTCTTAGCAACATTATTTTAATAATTTCTCTGAATTTCAAAAGAAAATTTAATAAGTCTTTTAGTTGACTAAATCTAGGAAGGAATAGAGAACTTATCATTGCGGCCCTCCTCTATTTGAGTGGTGGTTTGTTGACCGCCTATTCTCCTGGCCTTGGAGTTCTCTTACTAGGCCGATGCCTGTATGGTCTCGGTATTGGGATGGTGAGCTTTCTAAGGTTTTTTCTTTATCAGTACATGCCAATAATTTTCCATTTGTGAATCAAATTTTTTTTGTGCAGGCAATGCATGGGGCGCCTCTTTATATTGCAGAGACCTGTCCATCTCAGATTCGGGGCACGTTAATATCTCTAAAGGAGCTTTTCATAGTTCTTGGGATATTGGTAAAACCTTTTACCATTACCAATAAATTCTTACAGTGTATATTTTGTACAGAAGCTAAATCATGAAGAATGATCTTCTACACAGTTAGGTTACTTTGTTGGTAGTTTCGAAATCAATGCTGTTGGAGGGTGGCGTTACATGTTTGGATTCAGTGCCCCAATCGCATTGATTATGGGGCTAGGAATGTGGAGTCTCCCTCCATCTCCACGATGGTTGCTTCTTAGGGCTGTTCAAGGTAAAGGGTCCTTGCAAGAATACAAGGAAAAAGCTGTGCTTGCATTGAATAAACTGAGAGGCCGATCAACTGATGATAAAGCATCTGAAAAACAAATTGAAGAAACCATTGTTTCCTTGAAAACTGCATATGCCGGTCAGGATTCAGAAGCAAGTTTCCTCGAGGTTTTTCAGGGCCCAAGTCTGAAAGCCTTCATAATTGGTGGAGGATTGGTCCTTTTTCAGCAGGTTTAATGCCATGCTTCCAGTTACATATCTAAGCTGTTGTCTTAGACTCTTAGTTTAATTTCTCATGGAAACAATGCATACTGTAAAATGTATCAGATTACTGGGCAACCAAGTGTTTTGTACTATGCAGGTCCAATTCTTCAGGTACTCCGATTCTATTAATTTGAATTTCTCTACTATTTTCTCATTCAATCTTCCATATTTATTGATATTTTTTTGAATATTGGTTTATGAAATCTGTCATTTATCCTAAGACTGCTGGATTTTCTGCTGCCGCTGATGCAACAAAACTCTCAGTCGTTGTGGGGATATTTAAGGTACTTGTAAGCAAAATGATTCTCATGAGGAAGCCTTTGTTGATTTGCATTTATCAAATAAAATAAACTTCCCATTGTAGGCAACCTAGTCTAATCAGTGTCGTCTTCTTTTTGCAGTTGCTCATGACTGGAGTAGCTGTCCTGAAGGTTGATGATCTAGGAAGAAGACCCCTGTTAATAGGAGGGGTTGGTGGGCTTGTATGTAACCTGCTGTCATTGTTGATTATGTATTTAATTGGTCATACTTCAAATGGTTTTCAAGCTAACTCTATTTCTAATTGCTAATATCAAGTGAATTATACCTAACTCAAACTCCCTATCACATTCATCATAGGCTTTGTCTCTGCTGCTGCTTTCTGCCTACTACAAGTTCCTAGGAGGGTATCCTCTTGTCGCTGTAGCTGCATTGCTTCTCTATGTCGGTTGCTATCAGGTGATTAGATTACCTATTAAAGTCTTGCATATGAAATGAAAGACACTTAACATTGAAATATGACTGTTTCAACCATATAACAAAACACTAATTTTGTTGTTGATTGGAATCCCAGATATCATTTGGACCTATCAGTTGGCTTATGGTGTCCGAGATCTTCCCTAGTCGGACCAGAGGAAAGGGTATCAGCCTTGCAGTACTTACGAATTTTGGCTCAAACGCTTTAGTAACCTTTGCATTCTCACCATTGAAGGTACTGAGAACACTCCCATCCTTATGTATTTATGTGCATTGCTTTCTGGAATTCAAATTTTGTATGGGAAGAAGAAGATATTTCAAAAAGAATAATGTGTGCAATTCTGCAGGAGTTACTTGGAGCCGAAAATTTGTTTCTTCTATTTGGAGCAATTGCTATCCTCGCGCTTGTGTTTGTTGTAGTCTATGTTCCTGAGACCAAAGGGCTGAGCTTGGAAGAAATTGAATCCAAACTTTCAAAGTGAAATTCTTCAATTTGGCATCTGTGGCTATCATTGCAGGTTTCGATTCCTTGATGTCTATATATAAATGTGAATATATTACTTCCTCTGTTGACATTTCAGACTCGTCACTCTACTCTTTTCTTGAGTAGAACTAAATATTGTGCAAGTGATGTAATGCAACATTTGAAGACATAATAAAATAAGTAAATATCATTTCGTTTAGCAAGTTGTTAGCATTTTAACTGTTCAGGAGGAGAATATGATATTAATGTACAAATTTTGAGTTAGGGAGAATGAACTCTTTGAAAATATCTATAAGAGAAAGGCATACAAAATGAAACTAATGGCAAGGAAATGCAACAATTTTAAATTTACAGTCAACACAGGGAAAAATTATGTGACCATTGAGAAATCTTTTATGATTATGGCTCAAATTTTGAATAGCGGAAGTATTTCTTTTCTTGAATCCGAATCACTACATACTAATTATCAGCAGAATACTAAATATTTAAATTACTATTCCATTTTTTTTAGGCGATTTACTATTCCAATTTCTAATATAGTAAAACCCAAAATAATCTAATATGGAAACACAATAAGATGATAAGTCGATGAGGAACAATGTAGTTGATAGCATACTCTAGTTTATAGCTAGAGTGGTTAATGCCTGAGGTCAAAGTTCTCTGGTACGAGTTCACTGTGGTGCAAACTTTAAATTTAATGTTGCAACTACCAAAAAAAAGATAGCATACTCTCTTATATGCCCCAACTTGAGGGTGTGTCAGTTTATGTATATAAGGAAAGTGTATATTCTGGAATTAGGGAGTTAATAACTTAATATAGATGTGAATTGGTAGGAATAGTTTCCTGATTTCTAATGATTATGTTTCCTTTAAATAAGGAAACATGCAGTGTACTTAAAACTCAGCCCTGTAACTTTCTCAATATATGCCCAAAATAATTTTCTACTTCCTCAAAACTACACTTACCAATATCATTTTTTCTCCAAGTATGGATGAGCTTTTAGCATGCAAAGACATGCATGTTACAAGTATCACATGTCAAGAGATCTAGACTAGCTCCTACTTTTCTCCTTCATCCAAAAAGGCTGAGCTTTTCTGCATTTTCTTTTCAGTATTACAAATTAGTGGGAGTAAGGCTCTAAACCTCAGCCTAAACACAGGCGGGTTAAAACAAAAAATTACACAAAAGCGAAAATGATATACTAAATTTTGCTCTGCTCAGTGGGTTGTTCAACTTGCTGCATATGAACCTTCAGTTGGCTTGGAGAATCTTTCCATGGTTTTCTTCCTCATAAACTGTGATCATCCACATCAATGAACAAGTTATATATTTTTAGCTACTTTAAATTCATAAGAAATTCTTGAAGTATTTTCTGTTTCCCTATGCTAAATCTCAAGGTTATGTGGAGTACCGTAACTGCTGCATATGATATAATATTGACTCTGAACTGCTGTAGTATAAGAATGAAGTAAAACAGTAGATCACCTTCATGAGCATTGGTGGACACTGGGATAAGGGGCGAGTTGTTGGTACTGTCTGTGAAAACTTTGGTAGAACGAACATGGACTGAATTAATGCGGTTCAGTTGAGCATTCCTTGGAATAACTGAAGTGTCAGGAGTAGCAGGAGATGGGCTTGCAGGTTTTTCATGGATTGAAGTAACACGTTTCTGTTGAACGACCGTTGGAGTGTTTGAAGTGTCAAGGGCAGAAAAAGATGGGCTTGCAGTTGCAGATTTATCTGCATGGGTTGAAGCCATGCGGTTCAGTTTAGCAATTGTTTCTACTTCTGAAGAAGCAGGGGCATCAGAAATTGAGCCTGCAGATTTTCCCATTGAGTTGGAGGCCTCCTCCTGCCTGAAAAACGAAGTGACGGCCTCTTTTACCTTATCCACCACACCTGTCTCCCCGGTGCTTTTCCTGGGACTGATGGCCTCTGTTATAGCCTGTGAGAGTGCTCTTTCATCTTCTCCAGGCTCCAGCTTGTTCAAGAAATACTCCTTCACAGAAACTCCTTTGTCGTATGTTTGAGGACTGCCGGTCGCATATTGCTTCAGGGTTCCTGCATTCTCACTCACAATTAGCTGTGCTTTCAGGTTTCCCGCATCCTCACTCATTAGTTTTGCTTTAGCTCCCTGAATCGGTTGTGTTTCCGGAGATGTAACAGCAATGCCAGCAATCTTACTAGCAATCTGGTGGGTTGCATCAGACACGGCAGTGCAGGCCGGAGCCAGTTTGTCGGCGACAGCATGAGTAGTGTTTGTGATCATGTTGGTGTTAATATTGTGGGTTGCATCAGACACGGCAGCACAGGCTGGAGCCAGTTTTTCAGCGACAGCATGAGTAGTGTTTGTGATCACGTTGGTGTTAATGTTGTGGGTTGCATCGGACACAGCAGCGCAGGCTGGAGCCAGTTTGTCGGCGACAGCGTGAGTAGTGTTGGTGATCATGTTGGTGTTAACTTTGTGAGTTGCATCAGACACAGTGGCACAGGCTGGAGCCAGCTTGTTGGCTATAGTTTGAGTCGTGTTGTGAGCTGCATCAGACACAGCAGCACACGCTGGAGCCAGTTTTTCAGCTACAGCGTGAGTCGCGTTTGTAATCACTCCCGTGTTTGGGGTCACAGGTTTATCATTTCTTTGCAATGCTGCTTCGTAATTCATGTTTGGTGCCCTATGACTCGCGGACACGACAGGCTCCGCCCTCGGGTGCTGCCTCGCCGTCTCCTTCAGACAGTCTGGTGCTGCTTCTGACTCATACACTGGATTCAGAAAAGCAAATGATGTTAGGAGTCTAGGGTGAGCATAACCGAACCGAGCAGTTCGGTTAGAAATTCAGAAACGGAATTGAGTTTCGGTTGCTTTCAGTTTCCACGGAAGCGACCGAAACTAAGTCCAAATCAAGATTCAGAAATAGGGTGGATTAATTAGCTACTTGGAGCGCCAAGATATTCTGGATCATAGTCTTGTTCATGATCGTAGTCATCTTCCACCGTAGCGCCCCAAGAAGGGGTAATGTGGTCGTGGTCGTGGCTGTGGCTTTGGCTGTGGCTATGTCCATGGCCATGGCTCAGGCCGCGGTTATGGTCGTGGCTATGTTGGTAGTTGTGGACGTGGCTGTGGTGGTAGTTGTGGTCGTGGTCGTGGTCGTGGAATTCGATGCCGTTCTTGCGGCGGCCGCTGATACTGTGCCTCAGCTTCTTGGCCGTGTCCTTGACCTTAGAGAGAACCGACTTCTTGTTGTCGCCGGAAGTGCAATGGCTGGGGCACACTTCATGATCATGGCATGCTCTACCGCCGGGCGACACATTTGATGACCAGTATGCCTCTTCAACTATATTAATTACATTATTATTTCGTTTCAAGATTCTAAATAAATAAAGGCAAGAGGAATATAAAATTGAAAATGAAAATAAAATACTACCTCTTAGGAGCTGGTCGAAAGTGGGTGACGTTTGAGATTTAGGCGATTTAGGGCTGCTTTCTGATAATTTCTTTCTCCTCTCAAGTTGAGCCATTCTTGTGTTTTTCATGTGTTGATTTCGCGAATGCAAAGCAACGAGGAATATATAAGAGCGCGCGCAGCCACCTTTTTTTAAGCCATGTTTCTCGGCTTCTTCAATGGACTACAATCTAAAACTATATTCTGCCTTTGGCTTTCCAAATATGTGACTCCATACAATTGTGGAGTACTTTATTTAGTAACTTGACTTGGTCCTACTCTACAATGACTCTCCTGCTTCATTACTTTTTTTATAACCATTCTCTCAAATTAAATTTCGTATGCAATCATAGTTTTGTTGATTTCAAGGGTTTTAGTTTCTGTTTTTCCCTAATTGGAAACTGGATTAAATATCTATTCTGTTTTTCTTTATGTATCCTTTGAAGCTAATACATATGATAAGTCAACATATAGTCAACTGAATTATTTATGGTGATTTGAATTTTTAAAAAGTTGAAAATTGATTTTTAATGTGGTACTCCCTTCGTCCCAATAGTAATGTCTCATAGCTTTTGGGCACAGAGATTAAGAAATGTGTAAAAAGTAGATAAAACGAGTTGATGAAAATTATTTAAATATTAGGTATAGAGAGAGAATAAATTGTAAAAAAGGGAATGAGATATTTGTATTGAGATGTCTCATTAAGGAAAGTGGGACATTACTATTGGGATAGAGGGAGTATTAAATTTCATTTAGTAAGTATATAATAGGTATGCATTATACCCTGCTCCCTAAAAAATAGTCTAGTTGATGGAATGGGTGTGGCATAATTAGGAGTTCATATACTTGAATGAATTTTAGATTAAAACTAAAGGCAAGCAAATCCGAAGCGAAAATGCTAAATCGAATCAAATCGAACCCGTCCGAATAATTGTTATTAATAAATATATTTTTTCAAATATTTAAATCAACTAGGGCTTATGTTATTTCCACATTCAGATTTAACCTGCGCCAGTTTTCTCTGCTGAAATAGAAATTTTACTAAAAGCAAAAAGAAAAGTACCAAGAAAAATCCAAAAAACCCCTTGTGAGCACAGGCGCAAACTATGGGCCGGACCTCAAAAAATAAGAGAGTCCGTCAAAAGAGAAGAAACAACCAAAGAAAGCAGAGGTACAACAGAAATGAAAGACAAACAAAGGCCACAGATAGAGCTGGCAAAAATTGACCCGGCCCGCCCGTGTTTTGGGCTAGTTGGGCTGTACAAAATATAGGCCCGAAAAAACCCGGGCCTAAAAAGCCCGCCCAATGAGCCCGCCGGGCTAATCGGGCCCAGAGCTAAAAAGGCCGTGGTTTTCGGGCTAAAAAGTCCGCCCGGTTAATTTTAATATTTTATTTTTATTAATTACTATTATTCTATTTATACTTAAGTTTTTATTTGAAAGTGGAAGAGTTTCAATATATATATAGGTGTATTACCCATTTTAGTTGGAAGAGAGAAAATTATATTCTCTTTTCAATATCTTTTATTTTAATTAATGTTTAGAGTAGTTGTACCATTTCATAGAAAAGAAAAAGAAAAACTTAAAATATATGTATGCAGAAATATATATGTATATGTTAGAATTGTTGGAACCAATTGTTAGGAAACATAAAATGAAAATAGTAAAATAATGCAATTGTTGGGAATAATTTCTAGTTATATAAAAGAAATGTTGTAATTAATGTGATATGAGTTATTGATTGTAGTAGACTAATACTCCCGCCGTCCCAAACGAAATGTCCTGTTTTTCATTTTGGGCTGTCCCAAACGAAATGTCCTGTTTCTTTTTTTGGCAATACACTCTCTCTCTATACTTAATATTTAAATAATTTCCACCAACCCACTTTATCTACTTTATACACATTTATTAATCTCCGTGCCGAAAAGAAATAGAACATTTCATTTGGGACGGAGGGAGTATGATTTTATATTTCTATATTGTTTATAATTATTATTTAGATTTATCTTAGTTTATTTAATTTTGTGTAAAAATAAAAATAGAATTTAGTGGAAAAAAAATTATTGGGCGGGTTTGGCCCGACCGCCCGATAGCTCGGTCGAGGCTGGGTTGGGCTTGAAAATTGGCAGCCCGGTCGAATTCGGGCCGGGCCGGGCCGACCCGGTCAATCTCAAAATATCGCTGGGCCGGGCCAGGTTGGCCCGGCCCGCCCGTTTGCCAGCTCTAGCCGCAGACCACGAGAACGAAAAATAAAAAAACACCGAAAACCAAACGCCCACAACCTAAACCACCGAAAGACTCCATCAGCACAGGAACGGACGAAAACACCAACCACCTACAAAGCCAAAATCAGAAGACCAGACGAAGACGAAAGAGAATCAACAACAAACCCAGGAGAAAAACAAGCCCAGGGGAAGAACAACCCTCCCCCCCACAAAGTTTTAGATAATCCTCAGGCAGCAACCACAACACCAGTGACAGACACAAGTGAAACACCCGCCAAACAACACACAGACCAACCAAGTCAACCAAGATATTTCCCAAAGAGTGTTCAAAGCTAAGGTTTTAAGAAGCAATAGCAACATGATACCATGTCAACCGATCAGACTCAATTCTCCGCTAGGAGTGAATTCCCCAATGCAAGTGCCTTTACAGTCGAAACTCATTCTTCAAAACAACTGCTCTTAACAGAAGGCCCAAGGTCACGAGATCAACACTTTTGGAGGAGTTCCAAAATATTCCCGCGTGGTTTCCCTTGCTCATAATGAAGGTAACATCAATTCAAATTAAAAGTTCAATTTATGAACAACCAAACATCAGAGGAGCAGAAACCCAGAGCAAACATTCAAACAAACCAGAGAAAGACATTAGGCATATGCAATGAAACCCCCCTCCCCCCCCGGTATCTACCGGACAAATCACGGCCAAAAATTGCTTATCAAGCTGTTGCAACCAAAACATTAAACCAATCACACTTCCAGGAAAAGTAAGTATCAAGAGGAAACAAGGAAACAACCAAAGCCAACCCATCACCAGAAACAACAAGTGAATAATCAACAAAATGTGTGGTGCCCAGAGGAGTAATCTAAAACCAAGAAGAGAGGATCGAACACCCCACCCAAAGACAAAACCCTCCCAAAGAAGAAACAAGTACATAACACAAAACAACAAGAAAATGAGAAAGAGAACATCCCTGAAAAATGGACCGCCCAAGCAAGGTCTCTGAAGCTTCAGCCAAGGCAACGCCCCATTAAACCACCATACGCACGAAAAAAAGGTTTAACCGCATCTGCATGAAGAAGAGAGCAAATCTCCGGGATGGCAAAAGGCCACCACCCCTCAACATCCAGCTTAGAAGCAAGGAAATCAGCAACCTGATTTCCCTCACGATAAATATAAGAGATACGCACAGCAGGCCAGGAGATCGAATGCTTCAAGCGTAGCCAACGAGCTTTAAACTTCCAAGGACTTTATGAGCCCTGCTATTAACAAGCTCAACAATGAAAGTGGAATCAGTTTCAATCCAGATATGTGACCAGCCAAAAAACAAAGCTCTTTCAAGAGCCACGACCAACCTAAAAAACTCTGCCTCAAAAGCTTGTCATTGCATAGCGGCAAAATGAAAATAACCAAGAACTTGGAATGAGTCATCACGAGCCACCCCCCTGCAGTTAATATGTCCGTGTCTGGCCGAGCCATCGATGTTAAACTTAATCTAAGGATAAGAAGGGGCTATCCACCGAACATTAAGGAACGAGAGAGGACGACGAGGATTGCTCGGAATACCTAGACCATGCAGAAGAAGAAGATCTGCAACCGTATTGGCCATTAGACCGAACTGAAAAGAGTCAACCGACTCCCGAATGAAGATCTTGATCATCTTGACAATGCCGACCACCGTTGGACTAATATCGTCAAAAATCGTGCGATTACGCATATGCCAGAGCCCCCAAATTGCAGAGATGAAAGCGACTTTCCAAAGACCTTTTAACTGAGGGCTTCCCTCGTGATCAATGGCTGACAAAACGAGGCTTCCAGAGTCAGTAACCCCAGTCCCAATGAAACCAGTCTTTGATACGACGCCAAACCTGCTGAGAAAAGGGATAAAACCAGAAAAGGTGATCAAGGTCCTCCAAAGCATTACGACAAAGGGGACAGCAGCCCGGACCAATAAAACCATGTCTCTGAATAGTATCATGAGTAGCCAGACGTCTGTGAGTAACTCTCCAAGTAGTAATGAACCGCCGTGTAGGAATCTGAGAAGACCATAACCAGGAACCCCAATTCACCTCCAGTAAAGTGGGAGTGAGAAATCTACGGGCCGCCTTAGCCGTGAGCTGGCCGAAATCCTCATGAACCCAGGCACGAGAATCATGCAAGCCAGAAAAGGGAGTGGAGATGATATCAAAGACAATGTGAGGATGAGCCTCGATAAAATCCAACGTGAAGTGCCAGATACCCTGAGAAAGATAATCCGCAATCATGTGCTGATGAAAAAAAGGATGTAAGAAATGTGGAATGTTCAGACGATCCACAATCCTATACCCTAACCAGTTGTCAGTCCAAAAATGAATAGTCGAACCATCACCAATAAAGCAGAAGGAATCCCTAGAAAGAAGCTGGATGGAATCACGCACGGCCAGCCAAACCGACGAAGAGAACCGTTTGGAAGTATGATCAACGCAATCTGTGAGATATCGGCGGCGAAAGAGCCGATGCCCAAGGGAATGAGAAGTCATGATCTGCCACCCAAGCCTAAGCATAAAGCTGTCATTAATTAAGGAGGGAGAAATGTATGACCCCAAGACCCCCTTGCCGCTTTGGTAAACAAACTTTGTCCCAAGCCACAGAATTATGAGGAACAGACCTAATACTCCCAGTCCAAATGAAATTCCGACAAGTCGTGTCAAGCTCTCGAAGAAGACGAGCCGGCCAATGATAGACCATCATACTGTGAATAGCAGAACTATGAACCACCGAGGAGACCAGGCAAATGCGGCCAGCCATGGAAAGCTGCATGCCTTTCCAACGAGAGAACGTGGAGAGAATACGATCTCTAAGGCCAGAGAGGTGATGAGCCGAGGCACGACCGGCGAAAATAGGAACCCCTAGATAAATAAAAGGAAGGGAGGCAGGGCGAAAGCCAAGAGCTCTTTGGATGCGACGTCTAAGCTGAACAGGAACGCCCTTGCCAAAAAAGATGGAAGACTTCTCTCGATTACAAAGCTGCCCAGAAACTCCATCGTATATCTCCAGGATGGACTCAATCATGATAGCATTGGCTTTAGAAGCTTGGTAGAAAATGAGCACGTCATCCGCATAGAGCAGATATGAGGGAAAGTCCAGAGTCCGGGAAAACCACATCCGAGAGAGAAAACCATCGTCCGCTTCAGAGGAAAATAGCCGGCCAAGAACCTCCTCCGCGATGCCAAATAAAATAGGAGATAAAGCATCACCCTGACGGACACCTCTAGAGCAAGCAAAATACCTGTGGAGAGAGCCATTGAAAGCGACAGAAATACGGGCAAAGTCGAAAATCACTTTGATCCAATCACAGAAGCAGGTCGAAAAACCAAAACAAGATAAGATATCCAAAATAAAAGACCAGCTAATCGTATAAAAAGCTTTCAGAATGTCAACTTTAATGGCCATGTTACGTCCTTTGAGATAATGTTCCATGCAGTTAACCCCCTCAGAGGCAAGCCGAATGCACTCGTGAATAGATCCCCTGGAGATAAACCCAAATTTGTGCGGATGAACAATATCAGCAGCCACAATATTAAGCCGACACGCCAAAATTTTAGTAACAATCTTAAAAAAGAAGTTACTAACCACAATAGGCCGATAGTCTGAAACCCTAGAAGCATCTTGCTTCTTATGGATCAAGATCAGCAGGCTCGAATTAAGGCCCTTCGGAAGATACCCATGAGTAAAAAATCTACGGATCGCCATAGAAACGTCATCACGGATGATATCCCTGGCAGAATGAAAGAAAGTGCCATTAAAACCATCTGGCCCCGGAGCACTGTGTTGCGGTCCAAAGAAAAAATAGTAGCCTTAATCTCCTCATCAGAAGGAAGGCTAGTGAGAAGAGAAGCTTGAGAAGAAGTGACCACATGAGAGATATAGCTGCCAATCCAAGAGTTGTCAGAGGGAACAGAAGTCGGAGCAGCAAAGAGTGCCTAATAAAACTCAAGCACATGCTGCACCATCCTGTCACCATCTGTCACAATGTCCTCATCAATCAACAAGTGAGGGATGGACTGCTTCGAACGATGAGCCTTTTTTACCATATTATGATAGAAATGAGTGTTGCGATCTCTGTCATTGAGCCAAGAGACACAACTCTGTTGTCGAGCCAAGGAAGCTTGGCCTCGATCGAAATCTCATTGTCAAAACTCTCCTCAGAATAGCCCGAAACCGCAATGTCTTCCTGAAGGGCCCCAAGATCAGCATAAAGAGAGGCAAGACCCTCATTAAAGTTACCAAAAACATTTTTATTCCAAGTCCGAAGATCGGAACGAAGTCTCTTGAGCTTCCTCATCACACGCACCATAGGACACCGAAAATCACAAGTAACATCCCAAGAGTAGGGTTGTAAACGAATCGAATAGTGTCGAATATCGTGATTTTATATTCGTATTTGAATACTAACCGAATCGAATCGAATCGAATACGTATATTTCGAATCGAATATTTACCGAATACGAATATCAAAATTCGAATATCGAATCGAATATGAATTATTTGATTAGTTTACAATCGCAATGAAAAACTATGACTTGTGGTTAGTGCTGCCAAGGGCCGCCCGGAACCGGCGGTTCGACCCTGAACCGGCCCGCCGGTCAACAGTTCCGGCCCGGACCGTTGACCGACGGGCCGGTTCAGGGCCGAACCGCCAGTTATCCGGGCCGGTTAAGGTTCACATTTCCCCCAACCCTGAACCGCCGGTTCCGGCGCGGGGGCCGAGGAGAGAGCAGGGGCGCAGGGGGCAGGCGGGTCGCAGGCAGGCTGCCAGGCGCAGCCGCGCAGGCAGCAGCTGGGGGGAGGGCAGCGTGAGTGGGCAGCTAGGCGCCTAGGCCTTTTGACCGGCCATCTCTCTCTCTCTCAATTTCAAACTTTAGTTTCAATTTCAAATGCAAATGTTTTGTTTTATTTTTTATTTTATTTTTTCAAATTTTCAACATTATAATTATACTTTTCCCCACACAATTTTGTCTAATTCACATTTTCCCCCACCCAATTTTATCTATAAATACCCCCCTTCTTCCACCTTCAAAATTACTCCATTGTATTAACAATTCTACACTCTCCTCTCTTCTACTTCTAATTCTCATCCATTCTTTATGTGCTATTGCTCTTGCTCTATAATTCTTTAGCTATTCTCTTGCTTATTCAATTGCTTTACTTTATTATTCTTGCTTTACATTATATTACTACTAGTACTACTATTAAGTACTAAATACTATACTATACTATATATTTCAATTACACTATCACTACACTCACTTGCTCCTTTAATTTATTGTTCTTGCTTTACATTATATTATTACTAGTACTACAATTAAGTACTAAATACTATACTATATATTTCAATTACACTATCACTACACTCACTTGCTCCTTTAATTTATTGCTCTTGCTTTACATTATATTACTACTAGTACTACTATTAAGAACTAAATACTATACTAACTATACTATATTATATATTTCAATTACACTATCACTACACTCACTTGCTCATTTACTTTATTGTTCTTGCTTATTATTCTCTAACCTCTATTATCTATATTCTCTTCTCTACTTGTTTATTTGTTATCATGTCTCATGGTCGTGGTAACCGTGGCAAGTCTATCAATGTCGACCACGAAGAAGATATTGATAGCACTCCCACTTCTCACGAGTTTACTCAAAATGTTCAAGTTCCATCATCATCCTCTAGGAGAAGGGTGAAAATTCCAGTTGAACGAGGACCATTCGGCGCACGCCGGGAGGCTGCCGATGAAGCATATGCTAGACAACTTTAAGAAGCGGAGGATGAAGAATATGCACGTAGAATTCGACAACAAGAGGCGGAGGAGGAAGCCGAGCAAGCACGTCACAACGTTGAGGAAGAAATCTCTCCCACTAGAGGTAAGGGTAAGGGTAAGAGTAAAGCACTTTCTTCTAACATTTTCATAAAACATTTTAGGAGGGAACCCGCTCCACCACATCCAAATGATGCTCCAAATGCTCCCGGGAGGTTCATTGCCTATTGCAACTATTACAACGCTACTTATCAATGGAAAGCGGGAGGGGGTTATGGCACCCTCATAAGGCACATGGAGAAGCAACACACTGTCGAGTTTGGAATCCATACAACTCAAACTCAGCTACATCCCGAAGCTTTCGAACAACAAGGTAATGAACAAGGTAATATTTTATGGAAATATGACCAACAAAATGCTCGAGATTACATGGCTCGTTATGTTTCAATGGAGCATTTGCCTTTTATGCATGCCGATAAATTTACTTTTGAACATACTATGAAAAATGTTTATAATCCAGCCGCCAAAAAAATTGGTCGAACTTCTATGTGCAAAAATATTAGGCGACAAGCCGAAGAAAGAAAACGTGATTTACGAAAACATTTTAAGAATTTAAATCAAAATTTTTCTATATGTTCCGACATATGGAGTGATTCTTTCCAAAGATATTCTTATATGGGTATTACTTGTCATTGGGTTGACGAATGTTGGTTAATTCAAAAACGTTTAATTGCATTTAGAGATTTCAATGAAACACATAATGCTACTAATATTGCTCAATTGATTGTTTCTATGTTAAATGAGTATCGCATTTTAAACAAGATATTTTCGGTTGGATTTGATAATGCATCCGCCAACACCGCCTCCATTCCCGAGTTAGTTGCCGCGTGCGCACCCTCTTTTGAAGGTAGGTATTTTCATGCTCGTTGTATTTGTCATATTTTAAATAGATGTGTACAAGATGCTTATACTCTTATTAATAATGTTGTTGATCCCATTAGACAAGCCGTTAATATGTTGCATAGAAAAGCCGCTATTGGCAAAAAATGGCAAAAATATTGTCGTCACAAAAAAATTCGATATACAAATTTTGTTAAAGATATTTCTACACGTTGGAATTCAACATTTGGCATGCTTGCATCTACCATGGAACATGTTGAGCATTTATGTGATTTTTTTAGAGCAACTCCCGAGGCTAACTTGCTTTTATTGCCCTCTTATTGGAAACAATGTGGTAGTTTATTTCAACTTTTAAAGGTTTTTCAAAATGCTACCACGGATTTATCCGGTGTTTATTATTGTACTAGTATTAAAGTTTTAGAACATTGCATGTTTATTGGTATTGCTTTAAATGATTGTTATAAAAAAAACGATTTGAAGGATGTATCATATCAAATGATCATTAAGTGGCTTAAATATTTTCTTGAAATTCCCGATGTTTTTTTAATTGCTAAGATTTTAGATCCTTCAATGAAAATTGATGGTGTTTATCGTTTATTAGAAATTTATTATGGTACCTTTAGAGAAATCTATGAGTCAAGATTAGGAAACAATGAAATGCTAGAATGGTACCTTCCCAACTTTGATGATATTAAACATAGAATAGATAACACACTTAGAACTTTGTTTAATGACTACGAACAAAAATATATGCTTGCAAACCCCTCATACTCTTCAAGTGGCACTGCTAGTTCACAAGGTCAATATGGCTCCTCCACCTTAGGAAGTAGTTTTGATCAAAACGAATGGGCTCAAGCCGCTTATTCATTTATGAATACACAAAGGAGCTATACTACTAACGAGCTAGATATATATTTGTCTAGTACATTTGCTCTCAAAAGTGTAGGTGGTATACAATTTGACGTCTTGAGATGGTGGTCCACGCACGAGAGGGAATATCCCATACTCGCCACCATGGCCAAGGAGTTATTCGCGATCCCGGCCTCCACGGTCTCCGTCGAGCAAGCATTTAGCGTTGGTGGGCTTGTCTTGGACGAAAGAAGAAGCACCATGGATCCTCAAAACATGGAGGCCACCATGTTGCTTGATGATTGGTCCAAAGCCGAGTTGCGACAACAAGAGAATGAATGGGAAAGCCGACGAGAGCCCAAACGATGAATTCACCGAGTCCGAACGATCCGAGCCCGGCGAGGACTACGATTAGGTAAGTTAAGGTAAAAGAACTACGTGGGCTTTGATTCTTCATTATTCAATGAAGATACGTAGGCCACTCAATTTTAATATTTATATTAAAATTGAGCTCAAACCCTTAATTTTTTTATTTTTTTCCCCCTGTTAGACAACTCTCTTTCGGAATTTATTGTAAACTTGTAATGAATTAGTTATTTAGTTAGTGTTAGTTTGTTTACTTATTCAATTTTGAAGATTGTAATTTGTATCCATATAATATTTTTTGTATACATATAATAAATTCAATTTTTATGCATTATTTTGATTGTCAATGTGTTAGAATTATTGTACTTTTATTGTATTTCAATTTTCAACACAAGTCATTTAATAATAAAAAAAAGCACAAGCATTACTTAAGAATTAAGATGACATAACAAAATATTATGTTAAAAATATATTAATTGTCATGTTTATAAAATATAAATTTTCAACAAATCATTTAATTTAAAAATATGACATAAAAAATATTACATGTTTATATTTTCGATTTCAACACATGTTTATATTTTATATTGTAAGTTGAATTAAAATTTTGAAATTTCATCACAAATCATTTAATTTCATAAAATATACATTTTCAACACAAGTCATTTAATTTAAAAATATGACATAAAAACTATTACTACATGTTTATATTTTCGATTGGGCAAATTGCATGAAAATACCTCACTTTATACCAAAATCTGGTTTTTTGACAATCTTTTCAATTGTAGCAAAAATTTGAACTACCTTTCAATTTGTTGCAATTGACTTCCGGAGTAATTTTCCGGCCAACTTAATGCTGATGTGGATTCCCGTAAAATTGATGTGGCACGCCTCGCCGGCTAATCAAATGAAAAATTGCATGAAAATACCTCACTTTATACCAAAATCTGGTTTTTTGACAATCTTTTCAATTGTAGCAAAAATTTGAACTACCTTTCAATTTGTTGCAATTGACTTCCGGAGTAATTTTTCGGCCAACTTAATGCTGATGTGGATTCCCATAAATTTTCTAAAGAAAAAAAAAACATATGAATTAAATAAAACTAGATTATTAGCAACAAATTCTGGCTGCCACCTTGTCAATTCCGGCTGCCACGGTGTAATTTCCGGCGCCAGCGTAAGAAAAAACCGGTGATAGGAGAAAAACGAGACAAAATAAAAGGTTATGTATTTAGGGGCCACACCTTCGAAAATGGGAGCAAAAACCAATTCCGAGTAAACGTTATGAATTTACAGGCAATTACCCCTAAATAAAAGTATATTTTAAAGAGTACAAGATACTTGATGTGGGTGTTTTTGTACATGATGAGAAGTAGCGCCTCTTGATCACTAAATTATTAGCAACAAATTACTGCAACTAACACGGTGCAATTGTAGCACAAATTGGTAACCAAGTATCGTATCCACAGGGACTGACACAACGAAACTACTTTAACTATCTCCTAAACAAACTTAAGTAGTAGACAGGCAACAGAACGTAGAGATTGGTTGACTTAAACTAAAACGCAAATATAACAATAATTAAAATCACGTAGGAAATATCAAATATAAAAGACAACTGATCCTAGGGTAGTAAATTCATTAACTAAATCTACGTAATTAATCTATTAATCCTATGTACCAATTTAATCCAGTTATGATGAGAGATCACTTAATTAATCAATTACTCTCGCTAGAGCAGCAACAATCGTAGATTAGTAAATTCTCTATCTCCGTTAGGTCTCAAGAAAATCTACTAACTCCCAATAGCTCCTAAGAATAGCTCCCTATGATCCACCTATCTCCGCTAGGTCTCAAGGTTAAAATCATATCATACATTCCTGAATCCGCTAAACAGTTATCTCCGCTAGGTCTCAAACCGAATAGCTAAACATGCAACTATTGGCCAAATAATTCACAAGAAATCAAGCACCAGGAATTATGAATCATAAACTGGAAGGCACAAATGTATTAACAAATAAATCACATAAATTCAATCAACTATTTACAAACCCTAGAATCAGCTAAAGGAAACTAGCTAGACATAGCAAAATAAAACATCAACATAATTAAAAATAACGCAATTGCAAAAACTGAAATATATAAAAACCGAATGAAAACTGAAGTAGCGACTTGAATCTTCAATCTTGATCCAAGCCTTGAAAACTGGAAAACAATAAAATTCTAAAGCTAGAAAACTGAAAATATGAATGCTAGGGTTCTCGGGTTCTGTCAATAGGTCAAAAGAAGACCTATTTATAGATTTCAGATTTCCTTCGGATCACCATGGAAGTTGCCATGCAAAGTAGAATTCTAAAGGTAATAGAATCGTGTGAAATAAGGCAACTCTCCAGCTGGATGCGCGCTTCGGAAAATACTCCTACTCTCGCCGAATTCACAGCTCTCGCCAGAGGAATTGTGATTTCTCTGGTCTCGCCAGAGAAACGGCTATCGCGCCAGAGAAATGAGTCGCCAGCGGAATGGTGATTTCTCTGCAATCTCCAGAGGAACGGTGATTTCACTGGCTTCTCGATTCCGATGTAATGGACATTGCGATTCCGCTGTAATGGCTTCTCTCCCCTCTGCTCTGATTATTGACTCCTCTGGTGATGACTTCGCTACACTGGCTTCTTGACTCCAGAGAAATGGTGATTTCTCTGGCGATTGATTCTGCTGCACTGGAGACTTGAGGTCTTTGTTTTCTCTGACTCCAGAGGAATGATCATTTCTCTGCTCTGGAGACTTCGGTTCCTCTGCTCTGGAGACCAGAACACCTAGAAAATGCCAAATTCATCCAAAATTCTCCAAAACTGCATTCTTCTATCTCGAAAGCCTAAATCTCCTGCAAAGCATAAAATACACCATAAACGCACCAATTTCCAGAAGATTATCTTAAAACATGCACATACAAACCCTTAAAAATAGAGTAAATTAAACATAAATCACCTCTCCGGATTAGTCACACTATTTGAAGCCTGCAAGATGCACGGCTCTGGTTCTTCGCATCTGCAGAATTTTGGAGGTAAGGGGAAATTGTATGAGCTCAGTTGTCCCGTTTGAGAAGAAGAATCCATCAGTTCAAAGATTTTTGCTGCAAATGAGAATTTATGGAACAAGAATTTCAACTGAGATGAGAAAATTTGGGAGAAGAAATGAGGACCTTTGAAGCCCTAATTGACAAATATATAAAACTAGAAATTGTAATTTGCTTAAAATCGTGGAAAACGACATCGTTTAAGGTAATTAGAGACGTTGTCATTTGATTAGCCGGCGAGGCGTGCCACATCAACTTTACGGGAATCCACATCAGCATTAAGTTGGCCGGAAAATTACTCTAGAAGTCAATTGCAACAAATTGAAAGGTAGTTCAAATTTTTGCTACAATTAAAAACATTGTAAAAAAAATCAGATTTTGGTATAAAGTGGGGTATTTTCATGCAATTCGTCGTCCGGCGAGGCATGCCACATCAACTTTACGGGAATCCACATCAGCATTAAGTTGGCCGGAAAATTACTCCGGAAGTCAATTGCAACGAATTGAAAGGTAGTTCAAATTTTTGCTACAATTGAAAAGATTGTCAAAAAATCAAATTTTGATATAAAGTGAGGTATTTTCATGCAATTTGCCCTTTTTGATTTCAACACATGTTTATAATTTATATTTAAAGTTGAATTAAATTTTGGAAATTTCATCACAAATTCACAATCATTTAATTTCATAAAATATAAAATTTCAACACAAGTCATTTAATTTTAAAATAAGACATAAATCATTTAATTGCATAAAAGGAAAAAAAATATGACATAAATCATTTAATTTCATCACAATTCACAATCATTAAATTTTCTACACAAGTCATTTATATAATTATATTATATATTTTAAGATTTAAGTTGAATTAGAATTTTGAAATTTCATCACAAATCATTTAATTTCATAAAAAAGAATACAATTTTTTTTTTAAAAAAAAGGAAAAACCGAAAAAGCCCGGAACCACCGGTTTTCGGCCTTTGAACCGCCGGTTTTCGGCCCGGACCGGAACCGCCGGTTCAGGGTCAGAAAACTGGCCCTTAACATTTCATCCGGGCCGGTTCAGGTTCGCCGGATTCTCGACCTTGAACCGCCGGTTCGGGCCCGGAACCGGCGGTTCCTGAACCTGCGGCACCCCTATTTGTGGTGGAAGAATGACTTTAATTTAAAATTTTGATTTCATAAATTGTGAAGTTTTACTTTTTAAATGTGAATAATGACTTTAATGCATGTATATTATGATTTTTTTTTTTTGCATTTTTCCTTTTTAAAATTGTCAATTATTATATAATACTATAATTATTATATATATATATATATAATTGAATATTTGTGAATATAAAATTAAATTCATCCAAAAAAAGATGGATCTACCGTAAATTTTATAATATAAGGATGGAAATTAGTTCATTATTTATTTTAGCTCATCCACACACATATAAATATAATATTTAATTAGGTGTCTACAAATATCGAATCGGATCGAATCGAATATCATAATTTCATATTCGTATTTGAATACTAATCGAATCGAATCGAATATTCATATTCGAATTCGAATCGAATATTTTCGAATACGAATATCAAAATTTCGAATCGAATACCGAATCGAACAAAAATATTTGATTCGTTTACAACCCTACCCAAGAGGACCGAACAAAAGGCAGGAAGTTGTCATGGGCAGTTCACATGTTAAGAAGCCTGAAGGTCTTCTTGTAACTAGTATTATTACTGAGACAGCGGAGGAGTAGCGGGGAATGATCGGAGCTGAGTCTCGGTAAGACCATGTAATAACAGCTGTCCCAAAGGCCGAAAAAGGAGTCCGTACAAAGCACTCTATTGAGGACAATTCAATCGGAGAAATTCCCCTGCGATCGGTCCAAGTAAAAACCGGGCCTGTGGTCGGAGGCTGAGTAAGAGCGGCCGTATCAATAAAATTCCTGAAGTCCCTGCAGGCCGACGAAGAGGGAGAGCGTCGACCCCGACGCTCATGACAACCCAAGATAGCATTGAAGTCCCCAAGGAAACAAGCATTAGTACCAGAAAAAGAGATGAGATCGTCCCACAAAACACGATGTTGGATATAATCACAACTACCGTGAACCACAACCAACTGCAAAAGTAAATTACCACAAAGAAAAGACAGAGCCACCAATTGAGAGGTAGAAAGAGTAACCTGAACCGTGAGGTAAGTGCGAGCCAAAATCCAGATATTGGGGTAGCTCGGCAACCGATTATTTTCATGGATGGGAAGCATATTGATGGAGCGCCAATAAGAATTATGAACAGTGTGAAGAGAAGTCTTCGGCTCAATTATCCCAAATAGCAAAGGTTTGTAAAGAGTACAGTACCGAGCTAGAACGAGGCGAGAAGGATTGTTAAAGCCTCGAACATTCCAAGTTAACATATTCATGAGAAATTATGGAGAGAGTCGTCCCCATGGGGATATTCAGTTTCAAATTCTTCCTCTGAGTTCGTCGTGTGTTCCATAATATCTCCCCATTTTCCGCTCGAAACAACAGTCATTGCTGCGCTGGCAGCCGAAGTGGTGCTACCAATAGTAAAATTAGAAACATGATGACCTTCCATGGAAGCATCAAAAAGCTTCTCGAATAAAATCTCTGAGCCCGATTTAGAGGAAGGAACCTCGGAATCTCCTCGATTGCCATCCATGGTACGACGGAGAAACTCAATACCTTTATGTTTGTTAGGGTCATAATCCAGAAATAAAGTGTCATCATTAGGCGAACTACGGAAGGAGACATACTGAGAACTATGCTGATTCGACTCAGTCACATGCAGAGAAGAAGTTGAAACATCTAGAGCTTGGGAAAATGATGAGATTTGCCTCGATAAACTGTTAAGAGGAACAGCCGAGGACGGCCGGCCAGGGATCTTAGGAGGCCTAGTACCAGGAGGAAACTTGGTTTTAATACTGTCACCACTTTTCCTGTAAGGAACGATAGCCTTAGGGTCGGCATGATGGTGGGCGATATTTTTATGTTCAGCAGTCAAATTAGACTTCTTTTCTAGAATAATTTCCATGTCTTCAACAGTGACGGGAACCCCAGCCAGAGAAATAGCCTGAAGTGGCTTAGGCTCTTCATGCACATGAGGTGTTTGAAGAAAATTCGCAGAGGCTTTATCATAAACAGCAATTTCACGCCCACCATGTGTTTGCGTTAAAGCTGCAGAAGAAAACTTTACCAAAGTCCTATTGTTGTCACACTCTGCTACGGAAATATTGTCCATGTAGTCGTCCCAAAGAGAAGGTTCTTTGTCTTGAGGAATGACAGCCGCGGTTTCATCAACGAGAGGGGCGAAGGCATTGGTCCGAGTGATATTTATCGGACGCCAATTAGAAAGTTTCGTATGATTGCGGCCCTGAACTATTTGAAAGCCATCATCATTGGCGTGAAGGAATATTAAACTGAATTAATGCTCCGTTTGCCCGATGATCGTTTCTTGGATTATTATTAATTTATCATACAACGATTAATCCTAACATGCTCCTATGAATTTAACAACTGCACGTTGGAGTTAGAAAATACCTGAAGAATTCCTAAGAATTCGTCAATCTGTCGCTGAACAGGTCAGTCAGATTCAAGCCTTCGTTTGAAGCCTCAAACGTCCTCAAATCGTATTTCGCCCAGCAATACGACTTCTTCGTCTTCGAGAGAGCTTTCCGTGGCCGCCTGATTCGTCTGAATCAGAGTTCTGTGGAGGAAGTTATGGCCGTTTTACGGAGACTGCCAGAACTTGATTTCCTGCGAAAATCTGACTCCAGCTCTGATCTTCTCGACTGTATCCCGCTCAATTCCCAACGTTGGATGGACAACGAGCTATGGAAATTCCCAAGACAGAAATCACCTCACGTTTTCTTGCGCCTCTCTCTGCTCTCAAAACCCTAATTTTATCAGTGTGTTTTCCTGAGAGCTGATAGCTGTATTTAATAATACAGAAAACTGAGAGGGGGCGCCAGTTTCTATGTGAGGGCCGAAAATCTGCCCTACTTGGGCTAGGAGACATTGGGCCAGCCCAGGGACCAGATACAAGGAATAAAGATGGGCCTCAAATAAATTAATTTATCTATGGTCAGCCCAGACCATAATTAATTTATAAATATCAGTTCATTCTAATAGAGAACCGATACTGACTTACCCCTTTATTGCCGGTGATGAGTCGGGGGCTTGTATTTAGACTTATTAAATCTCCGTATTTAAAATATCCGACATCCATTAATTAATTAGAGCTCTGACAGCTTAAATTAATTAATCTCTTTATAAATCCTTAAGCAGTACCACTCAAACCTTATTATTGCGCCTGAACTTAATCAACCTGCAGGGTTTAGCGCAATAAACCTTATTGAGCTCCTTAAGGGGATGTCATTATCCTATACCGGATACGGGTACTAATACAGATAATCAAATATCATATATTAACCGCTATCACCCAAGATACAGAGTACTCGAGTTAGTATATAACTTTCACCCATAGTAAGTCAAAGTGATATACGAATTAACATATATATCTGAATACTTATTAGTATTAAGATCTTATAAGTCACCGAGATCTTGATTCTTCACTTAAGTCAGATAGAAGAATACATCTCAACTGTGGTCCTATCAATACGTAATTACGTACCAGTATAGACAAGTAGCCAAGACAAACTACTTCCATCTATACTGTAGCCTAAACCAATAACTTGTCCTAGAGTTATTTCGGCTGTGATCATATTATATCTCTTAAGGTTATTCCAATTATATGGTCTTCTGTGATCTACAACACACCATATAATCTACTTATATAGAGATAAAGAACATACATATGCAATCATGAACACAATCAGATAGGAGATTAGATAGTGAACTTAGGAAACATTGTATACAAGCATAAAACGTTCTTGCTTTCAGTATACAAATCCAACATGGCGGGAGTAACATCTGTGGACGGAGTGGATGAGATATTCGAAGCATCAGTCGAAGCAGCAAGCTTTGCCTTTTTGCACGAATTCAGGGCATGCCCAGAAACTTTACAAAAGCTGCAATAGTAGGGAAGATTCTCGTAACCAAACTCGACAGTAAAATTTTATCCCCGCACTGGACATCCAAAGAATCAGGAACTAGACCCGATACATCAAGTTCAATCAAAGCTCTGGCAAAGTGACCCACAAAAGCAATCGCAGATTGACCATCTATATAAATCGAGACACCAACATGACATGCGATTCCGACAATAACCTCAGGATGCCATAATTCATGGGAAAGACGGAAGATCCGAAGCCAAACTTGAGCAATGGACGAAGGAGGATTGTAGGGGTCAAAAAAGGGGACCCAAGCTTGAGTGCAAATATATCCTTGTCGAAGACGCCATGAAGTAGAGGCGTTGGCCGTAGAAAAATCAGTTGCGGAGGAAAATTTCAAAGAGAAGAACCTCTTGCCCAGCGGAATAACCTGCCACGGATGTGAAGTATGCCAGAGATCCGATAGTTCCTTGTGGAGATCAGTAGCAAACCTGGGAGTATCCCCTTTACGTAGGAAAAGGCGTGCGTGCAGGGCATGAGCGAAAGTTTTGGTCTGCCGTTGGTGAAAATCCGTTGACAGGATCAACATGGGTTTGTTGTCAACAATGGTAGGCTTGAGGACCGCATAATCCACGGCAGGGACGTCCGGAGGTCTATCAAACTGACGCTTAACTGTGGAGGCGAAAGAAGGTCGCAAAGTAGGGTTAGGGTTTGGAGGTGGCACTTGAACCTTAGGGTTTTTAGACGGCACAGGAACCCTGGGGTTTGAAGGCAGCGGTTCATGAACATGAGCCCTAGAGAGCGAAGAAGAAGCCAATGTGTAACACCCCGTATTTTGAGAAGCTATTTGTGCCCTAGCTCGAACTTAAATTAAGTTTTTAAATAGTAGCTAGAGTATTTATGCACGTGGGCGAATAAATGAGATAAGAATTATTAAGAGTTTATTAGGAGGCGATATTATTTTCTCGGGTCTTATAAATTCTATTATTGAGAAACCTATCTTTGCCCTATATTTTTATTGAAATGTCTATGTGATATAAATATTTTACTTAGTAGAATATTCACATATGATTTATTGATGCATTGTTATTATGATAATAGTAATATCATAATGGAGATAAATTTTTTTCCTCACACGTGAATAGATATATTTTCATGGGATACATTCCTACACACAAAATAAGAGATATAATTATTCAAATATATCATGAAAATATATCTATTCATTATCTTTTTATTCTCTATTGAGTTCAATAGAGAATTATCTTTTTATTCATTATGAACAAATCTATTCATTTTACGAACAGATCAACATAAGTAATGAACAGTCGTATTTAGTAAAAATAAAGAAAAACTCGCCACCAACAGGATTCGAACCCTTGGCAAATTATTGTTCATGTGGTACATTGATGTGTTCATTAAAATTATAGATCTGTTCGTTTTTATTTTACGAATTCTCTATTCTCCACAATATTTAGCTTCTCCGTTGAACCCTTCTCTCTCTCTCTCTCTCTCTCTCTCTCTCTCTCTATATATATATATATATATATATATATATATATATATATATATATAGTGGATTTTTAAAATGGCCACTTTCATATTGTAAAATTAAAAATTGTCCGCTAAGATAAAAATATTAAAAAATGACCACTGTTACCAAAATACCCTTCCACATTAAAAATTAAAAAAATGTCCACTTTACATCACCCCTTTAAAAAATCCCGCAATTCACAACCAGAATTTTTTATTTGTGAATTCACAACCAGTCGAATTCACAATCAAAATTTAATTCACAACCAGATTTTTTTGGTTTTGAATTCACAACTGAATTGAACTGAAACCCTAAACCCTAAACCCTAAATCCTAAACCTAAACCCTAGTTGTGAATTATTACGATTGTGAATTCACAACTGAACTGAACTGAAACACTAAACCATAAACCTAAACCCTAGTTGTGAATTATTACAATTGTGAATTCACAACTGAACTGAAACAGTAAATTCACAACTGAACTGAACTGAAAGCCTAAACCCTAAACCCTAAACCTAAACCCTAGTTGTGAATTATTACGATTGTGAATTCACAACTGAACTAAACTGAAACACTAAGCCCTAAACCCTAGTTGTGAATTATTACAATTGTGAATTCACAACTGAACTGAAACAGTAAATTCACAATTGAACTTAAACCCTAAACCCTAAATCATAAACCTAAACCTTAGTTGTAAATTATTATGATTGTGAATTCACAACTAAACTGAAACAGTAAATTCACAACTGAATTGAACTGAAACCGTAAACCCTAGTTGTGAATCCTAAACCCTAACCCTAACCCTAAACCCTAAACCCTAAACACTAAATCATAAATTCACTCTAAACCCTAAACCCACTCTAAACCCTAAACCCTAAACCAGAAATTTTTTGTTGTGAATTCATAACCAGTCGAATTCACAAATAGAATTTAATTCACAACCAGAATTTTTTGGTTGTGAATTCACAACTAGTCGAATTCACAACAAAAATTTAATTCACAATCAGAATTTTTTGGTTGTGAATTAACAACCAGTCGAATTCACAATTAAAATTTAATTCACAACCAGAATTTATTTTGGTTGTGAATTCAAGTAGTTGTGAATTTGGGGGTTTTAAAGTTTGAATTCACAATTAAAATTAGAATTTATTTTGGTTGTGAATTTATAAATTTGGTTGTAAATTCAAAAATATTAAGTTGTGAATTCAAGAATATTAAGTTGTGAATTCATCGAGTTGGTAGTGAATTCAAGAACATTAAGTTGTGAATTCATAGATCTGATTGTAAATTCATAGATGTGATCGTGAATTTAAGAACATTAAGTTGTAAATTCACAGATCTGATCGTAAATTCAAGAACTTTAAATTGTGAAACTACTTTTTCAACGTTTTATTCTTTCCTTTTGTATATAAATAGTGCAAAAAACATGATACATAATTTATGAAAGTAAAAGAGACAAAAACTAATGAGTAAAGGACCACAACATGCCAAGTTGCCAACTAAAGTGACAAACGAACATATTAAAGTAAAATATATAGTCTCTTGGTCTTCCTCGAAGCAGATACAAGACAAAAAAGAAAAATCGGATGAGAAGCAGCATCCCCGTCTTCACTCATAAGTCATAATCGCAGATGATCTGGCGTACCTGCTGCCATCGTTGCTGGAGGTGGAATTCGCGGTGGTATTCGACGCGATACTCCACCTCATCAGCGAGAGGTTCAATTCCAACATTCATTTCCTGTGGAAGATCAAGCGTGCCCTAGGCGTCGGGAAGGAGAAGTAGCTGCGAATTCGCAAATTAAGATGATCACGAGGGAGAAGGAGGAGCTACGACAAAGATCATCACTAGAATCAGAGGATCTCCTCTTGAGATTCCCGAGCTCCGCGATTTCTCTGTGATTTCTGTGGGAAATTGGATCTGAAGCCATGGCGAGATCCCTGAGCTCCGTTTCTCTGTGATTTCTCTGGAAAATTGGATCTGAAGCCACAGTGGTTGATGTCTACGATTTTTTTGGATAGGGGCACTTTAGACTTTTTACACAAAACTGGCTATTTTTTAATATTTTTATTTCATAGGCTAGATTTTAATTTTACAATATGAAAGTGGACATTTTTATATATTTACTCATATATATATATATATATATATATATATATATATATATATATATATATATATCTCTCTCTATCTCTCTCCCACATTCCCTTCTCTTTCTCCCCCTTAAATGAAGCCACATGCAAGCATAGTAAACCTTCTATGCCTATACCTATCTAGCAAACACACTCCACCATTCATGCACTCACATGCACATGCACACATCTCTTTCCTCTCTCCCTCTCGACCTCTCTCTCTCTTCTCTCTTCTCACTCTCCTGCTTCCCTTACCTCATGACATCCTCACCCCTTCACCTCCCTATTGCCTACAAGATTATGTATTTATGAGAAAGATCACACCATCCCATCACTTCTCATCAAAGACAAGTCCCCCCTTCTTCTTCATAATTTTGGCAGCCCCCTCCCTCCTCACCTCACTTCACCACACTTTCTTTTTTTGTTCCACCAAATTTAGTAAGAACAAAGGTTTCTTAAAGTGTTCATGCATCTTCAAGCTCAAGCTTCAAGAAATCCTAAGCACCATCCTCTACTCCACTTTCTTTGATTTGGTTGGTAATAACCCCTCAAATCCTCTTCTTATGATATGTATAAGTTTATATGATGAACAAGCATGTATATTGAAGCATGATAATCCCTTCTCTACTTCTATAATTTTCGAAAATTTTGGTGAAGGAAAGTGTTATGAACTCTTTCAAAACTTTCAACTACTTTTCACATGCTTATACACCTCTACATGTTAGATGCATGAGAAGGGAAGATATATTTTTGAAAAACCCTTAAGAGGGTTATATGTTATGATATTTGAAGAATGATGAGTTCTTAGTGTGAAAATGCATGAGAATGGTGGTGAAATTGAAGATCTAAGATGATATGTGTAAATGTTATAATTTCAACCATTTTGGGAAATTTTCTTACGTACTTGACTGATGAGACGACGAGGTTTTCCTCGTCTAAAAATCTTCAGAATTTTATGGTGTGTAGATATATGTGTCTTGCAAATGCTGGTAAAATGTCAAGTCATTTGAACTTTGTTTACTACCTTTTTAAATTATAAAACTTCTACTGTGAAATTCCACCGGAAATTTGGAAGAGCAGTCTTTGGAGTCACACTTTTCAGTAACTTTAAAAAATATTCAGCCTCCCAAATTTTTATGGCAGAAAGATACATGTGTTATACAGATTCACGTCAAATTTCAAACTATTTGGTCAACGTTTACTAATTGTAAAAAATCCTAGCTTCCAGTCGTGCAAAACTGCCGAATCTGGTAGACTGTGGGAAAACATCCATCTCTTAAACCACTTGAAGTTTTTCACTCTACGTTTTTTTTAAACAAAACTATACTCAAAGAGGTTTCAACGGTATAAGTCTTGAATCCAGGAAATTTCTGAGTTAAAACAGTTTATTCTTTAAAGTTGAGGCAGAGCAGAGTGGTAAGCTGTAGGTGTCCGAAAATTCTACTTTGATTTTGTATTGAGGATTTTAAAGTTTTGGTGGAGAAATACACCATGTTATGTTATGAAAATGCTACTGGAATATATATATATATATATATATATATATATATATATATATATATATATAGGGGGCCGCTCCAATGAGACCCCCTAATTTTAGTGAGATTTAGGGCACGATCTGGTGCATTTATTTTATCAATCCTATGGCTGATATTGTATCTGAAGAGTGATTTTTTTTTTCGCAGGGTTCGAATCTTGGAGGGGGCATAATATTTTAAATTTTGTTATTCATCGGTATATACTGCATTGTTCATCAGTATATACTGCCCTGTTCATCAGTATATATGTCTTATTCATTACGAATTTTGTAAATTTTATTTTTCATCAGTATATACATCTTGTTCATTAGATATACGTTTTGTTCATTAATATTATACTCCCTCCGTCCGCGATATCGTTTCCACATTTGCCATTTTGGTCTGTCCGCGATATCGTTTCCACTTCCATTTATAGAAGTAGGGTCCACAAACTTCCACTCACAACAATAGTGGGACCCAAACTCCACTCACTACATATCCACTACTATCCACCACTTTTCTTAAAATCCGCGCCATCCACAATGTGGAAACGATATCGCGGACGGAGGGAGTATGTCTTTGTAACAACCCGCTCTTTTATTATATTTTTAAATCCAGTAATATGATATTATTATTTCATCTTTCAGTAAATCAAGCCCAGTAATTATTTATGATTTAAATTCAGCTTATGACCTTGGATTATATTCAATTAAGCAGGATTATTATTTTATTACCAAGTCAGTAGCTTCGCGTAAATAAAACCGCGATGAGAATTATTGAGTAAGCCAATAATTATTTATTTCAGATTCATAACTGACTTAGTTAAGTCACGTTATTTATTAATCACAATAGAATTATTTTTCTATTTTATTATTATTTCTTGAGTCGTGAATTTATTCCGGTTTATGAAGAATTAAATCTACGGATTTAATTTAGAATTTATTCTAGCTAAGAAAGGAAGCAGATATCGAGTAGTTTTATAAACACGCGATATTAACAAAACCCGGTAGTTGGATTTTATTTAAAAAAAAAAATGCAATACAATATTACAGATATAGAAATTCCAAGACAAGAATTATTGCTTCTGTTTATACTTCACTTTACAAACCCCTATTTTTCTATCTATCTACCAACATTAAAAAAAAAATGGAATAGTGTATGTGTGTGAAGAAAATCTGCAGATATCCTTTAAGCATGCTCAAGCATGCTCAGCCATCTATTGACATTTTTTTTTTTGACTCCAGCTCCAGCAGCATATCTGCAAAATTTTCACACCCGAACACCTTCATTTGGTTTCAGTTTTCAACAAACAAATCTAATCTCATTAATTCTTCAACCAAAATCTCAAGTATTCAACAGACAAATCTAATTTGTCAGCAGCAAATATAATCTCATTGAATTCTTCAACCACGCCTAAACTTAGCCGCACTATTCACCATATTTTTCACACTAGCAGCTTCAGTATTTACTCCCTATAAAAGGCATCCTCACTTACCTAAAATCCTTAGCAGCTGCAAAGAATTTTAGACGAAACAAGATCACCATATATAACTCAGCAACAACAACCAACAAACAAAACTTTCAAGGTATTCACTATCTCATTTGCACGCTTCGGTTTAATTAGGAATACAGAATGGTAGAGAACCTACATATGCATAAATGGACATAGCAAATATAGCAAACCATTCGTTTCTGTGATACATAATGAGCTATGATATGTTGTAAAAATAAGAATACAGAAAACCAAGTTTTCATTCCAAAATCAAGTCTTTATACAAAGTTGAATTTTCTGAAAATTATTCAAATTTACGAACCTATCGTGAGTGATAAAACGAGAGAGAAAGGATGGTGGATTGTCGGAGCTCTGCGACTCACGGCGACGGCGGCTCCGGGAGAGGCGGCTGCCGGGCTCTTGCTGCCAACAGCAGCGGTCGGCGGCGGCGCTCCTCCAGCGAGCCACTGACCACCGGACGAGCCTGCAGCAACTCCAGGCCGCGACTCCGGCGAAGCAGACCAGCCAGCGGCGACTCCATGAACAGCAGCGGACGGCGCGACTCCATGAACAGCAGCGGTCGGCGCGACTCCGTGAACAGCAGCAGTCGACGGTTTCAGGCGAGGAGCTCGCCTTGGTGCTCCACGAGCAGTCAGCGGCAGCAGCTCCACGCGGCGGCCTCGCTGGCGACCGGAACGGCCAGGACGCGGGGAGGGGATGGCCGGAATCGAGCGAGAGAGAGAGAGAGTTGTGAGCAACGTTTTTAATTGTGAGAAAGAGAGAGATGCAGCATTCCTTTCTTGAGAGAGATGCAGTCTTGAATATTAAGATAAAGTGGGTTCTGCTTTATAAAAAAAAAAAGAGAAAGAATGTTATACTTTAATAAAGATAGAGAGATTTGATGATTAAAAGAGATAGTGGGTGTGAGTGTTTGGTGGTGACTGATAAGAGAGAGAGAGATAAATAATAAAGTGTGTGTGTGCGTGTATGATTCTAAAAGAAAGGGGAAAAAGGAAGTTTGGAGTTTGGGCCGGATTTGGGCCGACAAATTGGGCCTGGTTCAGTTTATTTGTTGGGCCGGATATTAATTCAATTGGGCTTTGCTTATTTTATTTCCATTGGGCTAATATATATATTGTTTGGACTCTATTATTTTTATAAATGGGCTCTTATTATTTATTTTGATTGGGCTTCTATTAATTGTTAATAATGGATTTATTATTTTTATTAATTGAACTCCTACTATTTTAATTGATTAAGTCCAATGAAATTTATTTATTTAACCCAATAAGAATTATTATTTTAGGCTTCTTTATTAATCCTAATTATTTTAATTAGTGATTAATATTAAAATTTACTAATTTTTAAAGGATGATGATGGGCTCACTTATTGGGCTTCATGATTTTATTATCTTGGGCCTCATTTGTTGGGCTCTAGAAATTAATTGATGTTGGGCCTAATATTATTAATGCACTGGGCTTCGAATTTATTCTTTTGGGCTCGAATTAAATTCCTTTTGGGCCTTGATTATTTTTATTTTAATTGGGTCGTCATAATTATTCTATTAAATTTAATTAGAGAAGATTTTAAGACTTACTAATTATTAATTAGTAAGTGAATTAGATTATTTTAAGATGAGTAGATTATTAAAGATTAATAATCCGACCTCATAAGACGAGCTTTAATTCCTTAAATAGGATTAACATCTCATAATTTAATTAAAGGAATATGAGTCATGCATAATCATTTCACGCATCCTCATTTATTGAGATTTTTCGAGAATTAGAATCTTATTTTATTTTCTCGGATTAAAGGTCAAGCACCAGAGTTAGAGCTAAATCGTGAGTCTGCTATCCAGGTAGGCTTTCTACGTATAAACTAAAATTATATATTAGAATTGTTAAGACTTTATGCTTATGAATTTAAATGATATTGTCAATGCCTAAATGCTTTATGTTTTATTATTAATTGCCTATCTGATGTTAATCGAATTCGGATTCTGGATGGGACCGCAAATCCCTTCGGAATTAGTGTACACCTTGTGATCGTGAGTCATCTAGCGGGTTGGCCGATCATAGTGTCCGTAGAGGGAGGCCTCCCTCTCGGCACGAGTTACTGATATGGTGATTAATGATATAAAATACCTGCGCGGGTTATTGATGAAAGAAATGATATTATGTTTGGTAAATACGAGTCTTTAAAGGAAAACCCTCGTATCTTACTACTGTTGAAAGGCATGACAATAAAATATTATGCATGTATGTAAATTTCGGCAAGTGTCCACTAAGTACTTTTGTACTTAGCCCTGCATGTATTTTTAAATGTGCAGGTTGAGCGGTGATCGAGGATGTAGTGTGCAAGCGGAGCTTTGTCAAACTAGGATGATTACCTCAGAGTAGAGTATATGTCTTCATACATATACTCAAATTGTTATTCCGCTGCGAACACTGATTATGTTAAGATATTATGTCAAACAATATGTATTATTTAATAATGTACTCAAACTCGTTGAGTACCTCTTTTGGATAATATTATGTACGGTTCCTTTTGACCTTCGTTAAATTCTAGTTAATTTCAATTGTTTTCCTTATACAAGTCGAGTCATCAAGAAACCGAATATGCCCTTTTCTAATCCCGCTCCTAATTCCCCTCCCTTAGTCGCGGTTTCCCCGAATTTGCTATCCTTAGCAAGTGCGGTCGTGACAGAATGGTATCAGAGCATTTCTTTTGCTCTGAGTACTACTCAGTTGAGTCTAGATTAAGTAAGTAAATACACTTTGAACTAGTTGACAAAAGCTTGGCACTACATCTCGTCACGCTCAACGGAGGTTATGGTAAGTACTTTCAAGTTTTAATTAAGTTAATTTCTTGAAATGTATGAAGCATGAATAAGTATGACTATGGTATGAATCACAAGAACTTAGAACTGTTAAGTTATATATGCTCACTCTCACGACGGAACATAGAAGAGAACTTAGGGAGATGCCTTAACTTTTTCTTCATGTTACGATGACATCGACAATGACGGTCGAAATAGAGAAAGAAGAATTACACGAAGGGTCGCATGATGAAACCACGAGCATGAAGATTGAGCAGCGTAACGAACACCAATAGTACGTTGATGGCATGGGCATAGCTTAAATATTCGAGTGTTTTTCTACGATGAGATCTCGAATTAGCTTGGCCTTTTGAACTTATTTTGTTGAAACTTTTAGTGCTCGTTGCTAGATTTAAGAAATATCATCATCACATAACAAGCCCTAAGTTCGGTAAACAACGACACTAGAACTATATGATAGTCGAATTAGGTAATCTGTAATTAAGTATTAAGAACCTGTATGACTTGTGTAAATGCTAGATTTAGATGATGAGGTGTTTTTGCACGTTATGGTTATTGAACCGAACTTGTTTTCCGATTTTAGATATTTAGAACCTTATCGCCTTAAGTTACTTGTCGTGTGCTACTTTTGACGATAGAATTTCCTTTGTTAGATGGCGAGAACTGTTTTCACCCGACGACGACCACTGCCCCCATGGGCTAGTCCAGAGGAAGTCGAGCGGTCCTACCGCACCTATGCTCCATGTCACGGGGATAACCTCGGACAGTTCCTCGCAGGTTTTCACAGACACTGGGTCGAGGCGAGTGCACATGGAGTATCAGGGTATGACGGTATCCAGAGGTTGATCTTACTGTTACCTTCCGAGTGGCAGGGATGGGCTAGACAGATTTCTGCCCACTACATCTTTCGCCGAGAAGATTACCACGACCTCATGGGAGACTTCCCTAGCTTTATTGCAGAGCTTCAGATCTGTTTCACTTTGTGGGGCCGTGCTCCTCTAGGGCCCTACATCCTTCCGGGAGACTACGTACAAGTGGGGACGCCTTTGCCAGCGGAGACACCCGCTACTGCCCCTGAGTCTCCGATGGCCTTGCCACGAGATTCTCCACCACGTGCCTCAGTTCTAGGGCGCCGTGGTAGGCACGATGACGAGGCAGGCCCTTCTCGTCCACGGGCTCGAAGGGATTTCCCATCGCCCCCTGACTCAGTGATCCGAGCTACTGCTACTCCACCACCACTGATACCTACGATAGACGCAAGGTTTGAGGCTGCCATGGCAAATGTCGACAGGGTCATGGCCAACATGAGGGAGTTTCTAGATAGGGGCAAATACCCTATGCAGGAGGATGACGATACAGCACAGTATGGTACGATGAGAATTACTCGTCCCAAGCCCGTGCCAACTCCAGCTCCAATCAAGCCTCGTGCCACGGCCAGGATCAGCACCAGAGACGATCCGATCCGTGAGATTGTGGACGATATCTTCCGCTCAGCCCAGATCATGCAGGAGACAGGCGAGGGCCAGGGAGAGACTCCGTTGCCCAGCTGGGAGCCGGGCGAGGATGAGGAGGAGGACCCCGAGAAGGATGAGGAGGAGGACCCCGAGGAGGATCCAGAAGAGGACCCCCTGGCGTCACCAAGGAACAGTCGTACCGCGACTCAGAGTTCACAAATTTGATAGTTTTAGCTTGTGAATGTACTCCGGAAACGATGATTCGTTCCAATGACTATGATTTTATTTATGTTGTTTCTAGCTAGCATTAGTACGGAAATGTTGGTCTCTAGGACGTTCCGTAAATAAAAACCCTTTTGTGATTGCTTAACTAGTAAGCCGATACATCATAGGGAGTACTAGATAGACTTTACTTACATTTTTGGGTTGACAATGTAAAAGCCCTCGATGAGAAAATTTTCCATGAGATATAAATGACCCTAGCATGGGCTTTCTGCGATGATCTCGTATATGTTTTATGTTTCTCTACGGGTTTTATTCTTCACAAGTCAGTTAAGAATGTAGTAACTTTGAATAATGTGACTTGTGTATGCAACGGTTCCTGTTAATATCTTAGTTTTGGAGTTATGATAAGTTAAATTTGACAAACAATTCTTTATTAATTGCCTTAGAGATTCCTGTATAGAATGTATTAAAAAGGGTGTTTGTAATTTGCAGAATGCCGCCTAAACGAGGTCGCCCCCCTAGGAGAAACGTTAACAATGATGGAAATCGCGATGAAATACCTGAAGGGCGGCGAAACGATAGGGAACCTACCCCACCCCCTCCACCCCCTGCTAGAAGGACTGAAGAACTGTTTCTTCGACAGAATCCGCCCACATTCACTGGGACAGGCGACCCAGCCGAGGCCGAAGCTTGGATACGCGCCTTGGAGCGTATCTTCACTTTCCTACACTGCACAGAAGAGGAGCGACTCTCGTGTATGTCTTTCCAACTAGCCGGATCGGCTGACTTTTGGTGGGAAGCCCGCCGAAAGACTCTGACTCCCGAACAATGGGCAGCATACACTTGGGAAGACTTTAAGACGGGATTATATGATAAGTATATTCCCAAAAGCTACAGAAAGAAGAAGGAGGCTGAGTTCTATAGCCTGAAACAAGGGAAGAAGACGGTGACAGAGTATGACAGAGAGTTCTGCGATCTATCGCGTTATGCTCCACAACAGGTGGATACTGATGAGAAAATGGCGGAGAAATTTTGTGCCGGTCTGAGGCACGAGATTCGGATGACTCTAGCTAGTCATGGTGGACTCTCATACACTGAGTCTTTGAACAGGGCACTGGACATCGAAGCTGCGATGCCAGTAGAAAGGTTGGCTCCGCCACAGACCTCAGCGCCAGCCAACCCACCTGCACGCCCTCAGAACTTTAAAGGGAAGCGCAACTGGAACGACCATAGAGGAAATGAAAACCAGACTAACAAGAGGCCATGGCAAGGAAATGCGCCGTTTGGACAATATCAGCAACAAGGACAAGGGAAGCAACAGGGTCCTGCCCCGGCTGGAGGCAGCCAAAGACAAAATGAAGTTCCCCTTTGTCCAAAATGCCATAAACCACATCGTGGTGTCTGTAAGGCTGGAACTGACAGTTGCTACACGTGTGGCCAGAAGGGCCACTACTCCTCACAATGCCCCAACAAACAGCAGGGCGCGGCAATCAGGGCCACTTATGCCCAGCCCCTGCAAGCAGTTCAAGGGCAACACCAGCCCCGCCAACAACAGCCATACCAGCAGCAATACCAATACCAGCCCCGCCAACAACAGCCATACCAGCAGCAATACCAACACAAGCACCAACAGCGCCAACAGCAACAGAGGCGGCAGCAACCATTGCCGCAGCAGGCAAGAGCCTTTGCTCTCACCCAAAACCAGCCCGAGAAAAACCAGGGAAACCTGGCAGGTATGGGCAAGCTTAAAGGTTTTTCCATAATGATTCTGTTCGATACTGGTGCCTCGCATTCTTTTATATCTGCCCCTTGCGTAGATACCTTAGAAATCGAATCAGAACGAGCTAAGTGTGCCTTAAGAATCACTACACCTTCAGGAGGAAGATCTACCACCACACATGTTTGCTCGAACGTAGAATTTGAAATAGGAGAACTTAAGATGGTAGCGAACAATCTTAATATTCTGCTTATGTGGGATGTAGATATAATCTTAGGAATGGACTGGCTAGCTGAGAATCACGCCACCATCCTTTGTAGTGAACGAAAAATTTCTATTCGACCACCTGGAAAGGAACCGACGGAATTTCACGGCATAGGTATGAAGAAAAGAGTACCAGTGATATCCGCATTACAAGCCAGAAAAGAGATGATGAAGGAAGGAAGCACAGCTTATCTCGTCTACCTAAACGGGGAAGCTAGTGAAGACAAGAAGGTGGAAGATGTGGCAATAGTACGAGACTTTCCAGAAGTTTTTCCTGAAATATTGCCAGGACTACCTCCAGACAGGCAACTAGATTTCACCATTGATCTAGAACCTGGATCTGCCCCAGTATCAAAGGCACCGTACAGGATGGCCCCAAAGGAACTACAAGAATTGAAGGTGCAACTACAGGAACTCTTGGACTTGGGTTTCATCAGACCCAGTGTCTCGCCTTGGGGAGCGCCTGTACTCTTTGTCAAGAAGAAAGATGGAACCATGAGAATGTGCATTGATTATCGAGAGTTGAACAAACTGACGCTTAAAAACAAATACCCTCTTCCAAGGATAGATGATTTGTTCGATCAACTCAAAGGAGCCAGTGTATTCTCAAAAATAGATTTAAGGTCTGGTTATCATCAACTGAAGATCAGACCAGATGATATATCTAAGACCGCTTTCCGCACAAGATATGGTCACTATGAATTCATTGTCATGCCATTTGGTCTAACCAATGCACCGGCAGTATTCATGGACCTCATGAATCGAGTTTTCCATCCATACTTAGACAAATTTGTCTTAGTATTTATAGATGATATCCTCATCTATTCTAAGAATGAACAAGAGCATGAAAATCATTTGAGAATCATCCTGGAGACATTAAAGACGGAGAAGTTGTTCGCCAAATTCAGCAAGTGCGAATTTTGGTTGAAAGAAGTAATGTTTCTAGGGCACATCGTATCAGCAGATGGAATCAAGGTGGACCCCGCCAAGGTGCAAGCAGTGCGCGAGTGGAAATCACCAACCACACCTAATGAAATCCGAAGTTTCTTAGGTTTGGCGGGATACTACCGGAGATTCATCGAAGGATTCTCTAAAATAGCAAGACCAATGACACAATTACTTCGCAAAGGAATCAAGTATAAATGGAACGAAGAGTGTGAAGCCAGCTTCCAAGAGCTGAAGAAGAAATTGACAACTGCACCAGTGCTAGCAGTTCCAGCAGCCGATAAAGAATACGTGATCTTCACGGACGCGTCCAAAAATGGGCTAGGTTGTGTGTTGATGCAAGAAGGAAAGGTCATCGCCTACGCCTCGCGACAACTAAGGCCACATGAATTGAACTACCCTACTCATGATCTGGAACTGGCAGCAATTGTGCATGCTTTGAAAATTTGGAGACACCATCTATACGGAGTTAGATGTGAAATCTTCACTGATCACAAAAGCCTTAAGTACTTTTTCGAGCAGAAAGACTTGAATATGAGACAGAGGAGATGGCTCGAGCTCGTGAAGGATTACGACTGCGGTATCAACTACCACCCGGGAAAAGCTAATGTAGTAGCTGATGCTTTAAGTCGTAAAACTCAATCCGAGTTAGGACTTCTTCTCACTCAAGAAGACACGCTTGTAAGGGATTTTGACAAATTGAAGATAGAAGTGGTTCAGCCACCGGCAACGACAAGAGCAATTATTGCAACTCTAGTAGCCGTCCCAGACCTCAGAGAAAGGATCGTCAGTGCCCAGAGAGCGGATGAGAGCTTGGAAAAAGTTCGTCTCAAGATCCGAACAGGCACGCCAGGAGGCTACCAAGAGGCAACGGATAACGCAGTTCTTTTTGAAGGAAGATTGTGTGTTCCCCATAACGAGGAACTCAGAAACGAGATCATGAGTGAAGCTCATGACACGCCCTATACCGCTCATCCCGGAAGTACCAAAATGTACCAAGATCTAAAACAGAAGTTTTGGTGGGACGGGATGAAACGAGATATAGCCTCGTTTGTAGAGCGTTGCCTTGCATGCCAGCAAGTGAAAGCTTTACATCAACGACCATATGGGAAATTACAGCCATTGGAAATCCCAGAATGGAAGTGGGAGCACATAGCGATGGATTTCGTGACGGGTTTACCCAAGACAAATAGGGGCAACACAGCTATTTGGGTAATAGTAGACCGTCTCACGAAGAGCGCTCATTTTATACCGATTCCAATTACCCATGGATCGGAGAAACTAGCCCAACTGTACATTCGTGAGATTGTACGGCTACATGGAATACCAATATCCATTACTTCAGATAGAGATTCAAAATTTACTTCTAGATTTTGGATCAGTTTACAGAAAGAGTTGGGAACGAGATTAAATTTTAGCACCGCCTTTCACCCTCAAACAGATGGACAATCAGAAAGGACAATTCAGACCCTTGAAGATATGTTGAGGACAGTGGTGCTAGACCGAGGAGGAAGTTGGGAATCAGTGCTGCCGTTAATCGAATTCGCCTACAACAATAGTTACCAGGCAACCATTGATATGGCACCTTATGAAGCGCTGTATGGAAGGAAGTGTAGATCACCACTTTACTGGGATGAAGTGGGTGAAAGAAAGATCCTTGGGCCAGATGCAGTAAGCGAGATGATTGAGACCATCCGCCAGATTAGAGCAAGAATTAAAGAGGCCCAGGACAGACAGAAGTCTTATGCTGATACCCGACGAACTGAACTACAATTTCAGATTGGAGACAAGGTTTTCCTTAAAATATCACCCTCGAAAGGGATCGTTAGATTCGGTGTTAAGGGTAAGTTGAGACCCCGTTTTGTAGGACCTTATGAGATCCTTGAAAGAATAGGTCCCGTAGCGTATAGGTTGGCACTGCCACCTAGCTTTGGAAACGTCCACAATGTGTTCCACGTGTCACAGCTGAGACGGTACGTGTTTGACCCCAAACACGTGATTCACCAAGATGAAATGATTCTTAACCCAGACTTGACGTACGAGGAAAAACCTGAAGCCATTTTGGACCGAAAGGTGCAAGAGTTAAGGAATAAATCGATCGCGTCAGTCAAAATACTGTGGAGACACCATGGACCGGAAGAAGCAACGTGGGAACTTGAGGACCAAATGAAAGAAAAATACCCAGAACTTTTCACATAGGTATACAAATTTCGGGACGAAATTTTTGTTAAGAGGGGTAGTATGTAACAACCCGCTCTTTTATTATATTTTTAAATCCAGTAATATGATATTATTATTTCATCTTTCAGTAAATCAAGCCCAGTAATTATTTATGATTTAAATTCAGCTTATGACCTTGGATTATATTCAATTAAGCAGGATTATTATTTTATTACCAAGTCAGTAGCTTCGCGTAAATAAAACCGCGATGAGAATTATTGAGTAAGCCAATAATTATTTATTTCAGATTCATAACTGACTTAGTTAAGTCACGTTATTTATTAATCACAATAGAATTATTTTTCTATTTTTATTATTATTTCTTGAGTCGTGAATTTATTCCGGTTTATGAAGAATTAAATCTACGGATTTAATTTAGAATTTATTCTAGCTAAGAAAGGAAGCAGATATCGAGTAGTTTTATAAACACGCGATATTAACAAAACCCGGTAGTTGGATTTTATTTAAAAAAAAAGATGCAATACAATATTACAGATATAGAAATTCCAAGACAAGAATTATTGCTTCTGTTTATACTTCACTTTACAAACCCCTATTTTTCTATCTATCTACCAACATTAAAAAAAAAATGGAATAGTGTATGTGTGTGAAGAAAATCTGCAGATATCCTTTAAGCATGCTCAAGCATGCTCAGCCATCTATTGACATTTTTTTTTTTGACTCCAGCTCCAGCAGCATATCTGCAAAATTTTCACACCCGAACACCTTCATTTGGTTTCAGTTTTCAACAAACAAATCTAATCTCATTAATTCTTCAACCAAAATCTCAAGTATTCAACAGACAAATCTAATTTGTCAGCAGCAAATATAATCTCATTGAATTCTTCAACCACGCCTAAACTTAGCCGCACTATTCACCATATTTTTCACACTAGCAGCTTCAGTATTTACTCCCTATAAAAGGCATCCTCACTTACCTAAAATCCTTAGCAGCTGCAAAGAATTTTAGACGAAACAAGATCACCATATATAACTCAGCAACAACAACCAACAAACAAAACTTTCAAGGTATTCACTATCTCATTTGCACGCTTCGGTTTAATTAGGAATACAGAATGGTAGAGAACCTACATATGCATAAATGGACATAGCAAATATAGCAAACCATTCGTTTCTGTGATACATAATGAGCTATGATATGTTGTAAAAATAAGAATACAGAAAACCAAGTTTTCATTCCAAAATCAAGTCTTTATACAAAGTTGAATTTTCTGAAAATTATTCAAATTTACGAACCTATCGTGAGTGATAAAACGAGAGAGAAAGGATGGTGGATTGTCGGAGCTCTGCGACTCACGGCGACGGCGGCTCCGGGAGAGGCGGCTGCCGGGCTCTTGCTGCCAACAGCAGCGGTCGGCGGCGGCGCTCCTCCAGCGAGCCACTGACCACCGGACGAGCCTGCAGCAACTCCAGGCCGCGACTCCGGCGAAGCAGACCAGCCAGCGGCGACTCCATGAACAGCAGCGGACGGCGCGACTCCATGAACAGCAGCGGTCGGCGCGACTCCGTGAACAGCAGCAGTCGACGGTTTCAGGCGAGGAGCTCGCCTTGGTGCTCCACGAGCAGTCAGCGGCAGCAGCTCCACGCGGCGGCCTCGCTGGCGACCGGAACGGCCAGGACGCGGGGAGGGGATGGCCGGAATCGAGCGAGAGAGAGAGAGAGTTGTGAGCAACGTTTTTAATTGTGAGAAAGAGAGAGATGCAGCATTCCTTTCTTGAGAGAGATGCAGTCTTGAATATTAAGATAAAGTGGGTTCTGCTTTATAAAAAAAAAAAAGAGAAAGAATGTTATACTTTAATAAAGATAGAGAGATTTGATGATTAAAAGAGATAGTGGGTGTGAGTGTTTGGTGGTGACTGATAAGAGAGAGAGAGATAAATAATAAAGTGTGTGTGTGCGTGTATGATTCTAAAAGAAAGGGGAAAAAGGAAGTTTGGAGTTTGGGCCGGATTTGGGCCGACAAATTGGGCCTGGTTCAGTTTATTTGTTGGGCCGGATATTAATTCAATTGGGCTTTGCTTATTTTATTTCCATTGGGCTAATATATATATTGTTTGGACTCTATTATTTTTATAAATGGGCTCTTATTATTTATTTTGATTGGGCTTCTATTAATTGTTAATAATGGATTTATTATTTTTATTAATTGAACTCCTACTATTTTAATTGATTAAGTCCAATGAAATTTATTTATTTAACCCAATAAGAATTATTATTTTAGGCTTCTTTATTAATCCTAATTATTTTAATTAGTGATTAATATTAAAATTTACTAATTTTTAAAGGATGATGATGGGCTCACTTATTGGGCTTCATGATTTTATTATCTTGGGCCTCATTTGTTGGGCTCTAGAAATTAATTGATGTTGGGCCTAATATTATTAATGCACTGGGCTTCGAATTTATTCTTTTGGGCTCGAATTAAATTCCTTTTGGGCCTTGATTATTTTTATTTTAATTGGGTCGTCATAATTATTCTATTAAATTTAATTAGAGAAGATTTTAAGACTTACTAATTATTAATTAGTAAGTGAATTAGATTATTTTAAGATGAGTAGATTATTAAAGATTAATAATCCGACCTCATAAGACGAGCTTTAATTCCTTAAATAGGATTAACATCTCATAATTTAATTAAAGGAATATGAGTCATGCATAATCATTTCACGCATCCTCATTTATTGAGATTTTTCGAGAATTAGAATCTTATTTTATTTTCTCGGATTAAAGGTCAAGCACCAGAGTTAGAGCTAAATCGTGAGTCTGCTATCCAGGTAGGCTTTCTACGTATAAACTAAAATTATATATTAGAATTGTTAAGACTTTATGCTTATGAATTTAAATGATATTGTCAATGCCTAAATGCTTTATGTTTTATTATTAATTGCCTATCTGATGTTAATCGAATTCGGATTCTGGATGGGACCGCAAATCCCTTCGGAATTAGTGTACACCTTGTGATCGTGAGTCATCTAGCGGGTTGGCCGATCATAGTGTCCGTAGAGGGAGGCCTCCCTCTCGGCACGAGTTACTGATATGGTGATTAATGATATAAAATACCTGCGCGGGTTATTGATGAAAGAAATGATATTATGTTTGGTAAATACGAGTCTTTAAAGGAAAACCCTCGTATCTTACTACTGTTGAAAGGCATGACAATAAAATATTATGCATGTATGTAAATTTCGGCAAGTGTCCACTAAGTACTTTTGTACTTAGCCCTGCATGTATTTTTAAATGTGCAGGTTGAGCGGTGATCGAGGATGTAGTGTGCAAGCGGAGCTTTGTCAAACTAGGATGATTACCTCAGAGTAGAGTATATGTCTTCATACATATACTCAAATTGTTATTCCGCTGCGAACACTGATTATGTTAAGATATTATGTCAAACAATATGTATTATTTAATAATGTACTCAAACTCGTTGAGTACCTCTTTTGGATAATATTATGTACGGTTCCTTTTGACCTTCGTTAAATTCTAGTTAATTTCAATTGTTTTCCTTATACAAGTCGAGTCATCAAGAAACCGAATATGCCCTTTTCTAATCCCGCTCCTAATTCCCCTCCCTTAGTCGCGGTTTCCCCGAATTTGCTATCCTTAGCAAGTGCGGTCGTGACAGTCTTATTCATTGTACTCATGTTACACGAAAAATAGGGGGTCTCACTGAAGCGCGCCCCTATATATATATATATATATATATATATATATATATATATATATATATATATATATATTCCATAGCTTACATGAATATTGAGAATTTACTTACAAGGGTAAAAGAGTTCAAGTTTCATAGAATGATTTTCAAGTCGTTTGACTATTGTGATAAATGGTGAAAATGTATTATGTGGAATAATTTATTAATTTGAAGTATGAATGACTATGTGATTTTTATGAATGCGATTTACCTAGGATTGAGAGTATTTTAATTGATGCAGCCCAAGGTTCGTTAGTACAAGATCCAGTGCACGTGCCTGTTGGTCCAGTCACAAGAGCCCGAGCCAAGAAGTTTAAGGAGAGTTTGATGGTGTTAGTCCAAGAGATTTGGAATCAAGAGTTGATGAAGAAACCAATTGGAGATAGAAGAATTGACGATTTGGACAGCGCACTTTTGATTACTCTTGTTAGCTGCGAATGGGTCCAAGATTGAAGACTTTTATTTATGTGGAAGGCATATTATTAATTTCGAATTTAATCTTTTAGTTTTCAGTATTTATTAGTTCGAAAACAAGGGCCTTGTTTGGATGTCTTGTGATTTTCGAAATTAGGGTTTCTTTGCTTCTTAGTCAAGTTGTTTCCTTAATAGATTAGGTTTAAGTTTTGCCTATAAATAGGCCTCTATGTGATGGACGAAAGGCAGCCTACTTTTATCAATAAACTTGTGAGTTTTTATTTCTCTCTTGAGAATTCCGAATTCCTCTTGATTATTCCAAGACGAATTCAATTATCGACGTAACGGCGAGTCAACCAACTCTCGTCGGGTGTCATTCAGCGTCCCCGAGTTGCTGCGTCAACTTCACGTTGGGGTTTAGGGATTCGTTCGCCTAAATCATTCCGTGGGTTAGATTAAGAGGTTTTGGGATTACAACTTCTGTTCGTTTTTCAAGTCTTCCGTTTGCGTGGTGTTCGATTGGTCGGCAAGGATCGTATCATTAATTGGATAAGATATCCAATTAAATTGGGAGGTCCAATTGGGTAAATAGTAGAGAAGTTATAAGATGAGATTAAGCATATGATGAAAGTATAAGTATTAGATATTAGTTAGATGAATTTCTAACTAGAGTTTATTTTGTCACATGGCAATCTAAACCACGTGCGTCACCAAAGGTTCGAGTGACGGCCGGCGTTAGTACGACTCTAAGCTTTACGTCATCGACCCTTGAGACAGGTGGGCTTTATTCTAACTCTATTATGGCAAGCTACCATGATAATGAGTTCAAATGCAAAATCTTATGAAAATGAAGCATGTTGAAGTATTATTGATGAGTATTATGAAAATTGTCAACTTGCCATATTTATTATTGATGAGAATAAGATGTGGTATGTTGCCTCTATGAAAGACATGACTATGATCATAATGCAAGATATCGGCCTTTAACTGATTTATATGACAGTAAAGGTTTTGTGCGCAGAGGTGATCGTGAGCCGTCTCTAGTCGGCCGGTCACTGTGATTTGAAGGAGGCCTCCTTCTCTTCACCTAGTATATATATGTTATATGAGTTGTCATAGTTGGCACATACCCTGAATATATTGTCTGCAGACTAATGATATTATTATGATGATGCAAATGAGTTTATGACAGAACAATATGAACATGTATTTTTAATCTCACTAAATCCTGTTGATGCATTGAAAAGGGCAAGATTGACATATAGCTCTAAGAGCAACATTTCAATTATTTCCGGCATGAGTCCACTGAGTGCTTTTTGGTACTCAGCCCTGCATGTATTTCTAAATGTGCAGGTCTGGCTAGGCGCGAGGATGTGTGAAGGCTGTTGGAACTGTCAGTTGGCTGTGTCTTTCCTATGTCTCATATTTATCTTTATACGCTTTGACTCTATAAGTAATTGAACTCCCTACTATATGTCTTCACACATATAGTAACGTATCTCGCTGCATAACTCTGATGAAACTCTTTATTTAATTTGCTTATGTCTGTAATATCCCATAAGGGAAAATACTGTTCAAACCCTTGCTAAGCTTCCAATTGCTTAATTATGTTTTACCCAAACATGTATTATTTTGGTCTTAAAATCTTTCTCGGAAATGAGTAAAGTTTGCAAATGCTTCCGCTAATACAAGATGAAATTCCATTTCTTTCACTATTACTTTTATTAGTCGTACGATACTTGGTATACGCTATCACTGGCTATATCGGGCTGCGACACAACGAGACCCTTGTTTCCGGGAATAAGATTTTTGAGGTTAAAGTGACACCGGAGGAGTCATCGGAATCAAAACCTTGCGGCCTCATAACAGGTGAGTGCTGTTGTATACCAAAGTTTGTTGATTTTGGAAATAAGAAGACATCTAAACCAGAAATAGCCGAAGGAGAACGATCAGAGATACCGGAAGAGAAAGAAGTCGCAGCAGTCGAAGGTTGTCGTCGAGAAAAATTAGAGGAGATATGTGGAAAACCTGTCGTAGCCATTGGAAAAATTGTGGACGAGAGCGCCGGCCGGAGGAAACCATTAGCCGGCCGACCAAAACCCAGTAGAAACCCTACCTAGCGGCGGTAAAGACATAGCGAGCGAGAGAGAGAACGGAGAAGAAGCGCCATCCGCCAAAAATCTAGGAAAAAATCTTGAAAGGTAAATAAATAAATATTTTCCTTGCGCCACTTTTCTCATTACTTTCATTCTCAATTTCACATCTCAATTCCAAATCTCAAATTCAAATCTCAATTTCACATCTCAATTTCAAATCTCAATTTCACTCATTGTGTGTCGCTTGCTCCACTCCACCGCATACTGCCACCTACCGGAGTCTCTCCCTCGGCTTCGGCCCAGCCATCGCTCCTTCCCCAGCCTCACTCCTCTTGCTTCCATTCTCGAACATTGCCTGTACCGTCGTCCCCCGGCCCATCCTCACCCATCCTGTCGTCATTCTCAAGCCTATTCGCCTTCGCGGCGGCGCCAGCGCCCAAGCTTCACACCCCAGCGGCGCTCCAGCTTCGCCCCTTTGCTGCAGTTGTGTGTCTGAGTTTGAGGATAAAGCACTGATAAAACGGTTTCAGCTAACCCGAATCGAATCGAAAATTTGTCGTTTGGTTTGGTTCGGGTTTGACCCTACAAGCGGTTTGGTTTGGGTTGAAATTTTGCAGATAATTTGGGTTTGGTTTTTTTGGGTTTGGTTCGGTTTCAGATCGAACTGTCCGAATGCTCACCTCTAATTAAAACATAGTATTGATACTCACGTTTTGAATTAACACAGGATAATATTGAAAACGCCAATGAATAAGTAGTGTCATTTGATGACAAAGCACAACTCACTTAGTAAGATGCTTCCCCTCCAACCAATAGGTCGGAGGTTCGAATCACTAAGAGGGGAAATGGGGAACCATTATTGATCTCAAAGAAAAAAAAAGTAGTGTCATTTAATGTTTTGAATATAAAATAGTGTCATTTCACAAGTCATATAGTATCATTTTGATATGATAATAGTATCATTTTTATAAGTAGTGCTATATATATGAAAAAATGCGTCATTTGTATAAACGAATAGTGTTATTTATATAAGAGTATAGCGTTATTTATATAAAAAAAAAGTATCATTTATAAGGCACATAGTGTTAATTTGATATATTAATAGTAGCATTCACAAGTGATATAATGTCATTCACAAGTCATATAGTGTCATTTGAATATAAATATAGTGTCATTTCACAAGTCATATAGTATCATTTTGATATAATAATAATGTCATTTTTATAAGTAGTGTCATTTACATGGAAAAATGTGTCATTTGTATAACCGAATACTATTATTTATAAAAGTGGCATTTCTATAAATACATAAAGAATTGTATCATTTACATATAGTGACAATGTTATTTATATTGAGAATAGTGTTATGTATATTACATAATAGTGTAAAAGCCCGTTTGATATGGGTTTATAGGTAGGATAAATTAAATTAATACAGATTAGTGTGATGTTTGATATCATGTGCAGTTAATATGGTCAACTCCTACTTAATCCTACTTCTCCATGCTATTTTGTGGGATTAACCCATACTAATAATTCGCCCACCCCCCCTCGGATAAATTTAATACTGAGAAGTTGGATAAAAATTCTGCTACCCTTTCTCACGCATATCGATGCAAATGCCTAAGTAATGGTGGACACACATGATATTTTTAAAATTATGTGAGGATAGTTTTGGTATTACATAATATAATCCAACATAATCCTATGGATATCAAACATAATATAGGATTAAGTAGCCATGATATCAAACACCCATGAAATAATATAAATCCACACTAATCCACACTAATTTCTCAAGATAATTTTAATCCTAATCAATCATAAACTGCAAATCAAACGGCCCCTAAGAAGCAATATACTTGCATGACCATTTTGAAGAAGGAAACACAATTTTTGGCCACTAATTGTAAAAAGACACAATCTGGTCATTTTTTTTACGTTTTAGGACTATTTTGCCCTTAATTAAGGCGGACCAAATTCGGGTCGAATTCGGGTTTGCGCGCGGGTTAGGCGCACATGGCATTATTAGAGTCGTTAGAGCCATATACTCAGTGCTGCACGAATGATACTTATGGCCATATTAGTGCCATACGAATGGTACTTATGGTCATATTAGTGCCATTAGTGTCATATACCTGTGTGCTGATATTATTTAGATGAGTACAATTATATATGACCATTTTGAACACTTCCTCGTAGGGTTTAGATTATACATTTAGAGTTTAGATTATCATTTATGGTTTAGATTCTCATTTAGGGTTTAGATTATCCATTTAGGCTTTACGACTATGGTTTAGGACCCAAAATCAATTGGGTCCCCGGCCGCACACCACGGCGAAAGGCAGGTCCTCGCCACCAGCGACGCCACCGCAGGTGCTTCAATTTCCACCGTCGACAACAAGAAATCAGAGAGATGGAGAGAGAGAGAGAGAGAGAGAGAGAGAGAAAGAGAGAGAGAGAGAGAGATAGAGAGAGAATGGGATTGCGGCAAAGGTTTGGGACTAAAAAAATACTTGTGTCCCATCGTGCGCCACCGCGAGAGGTAGTTCCTCGCCACTAGAGGCTCCATCGTGGGGTTGTCGAATAACATGTACAGAGAGAAAAGATAAGGGGATTAGAGAAAAGAGAGAGAAGACAAAAAAGGGGTCGACAAGCTGATGGGCACTCCTATGAACAATGATTCTTTTTCTATATGCTGGATCGATGGACCCAGATCTAGGACGGGTCCGGGCATGGAGGATTGAGCCTACCATGCGCTCACAGCCTATATGGAGCGCATAGAAGTTTTTGTGTTACAAATAGCATTTTAACGCATGCAAATGACACTTTTGATCCATGCAAATGATAATTTTGAATAGATCGAAAATGATCAGGGTAAAAAAAAAAAAATTGAACCCAATTAAACCGGTCCGAACCAAACCATCCGCATCGTACATTCGGATGCACATGAGAACTTTTTAAAAGAAAAGAGGAATAATATGTTAAGCAAAGTTTTTCTAAAGAGTAATAATATGTTAACCAGAGTTTTTTTTTTCTTTTCCTTTTTTATTTGAATTGATTATTGATATGTTAACCAAAGTTACCAAACCATGAAATTACGGGCTACATTATGTCAATGGAGTAGAAATGAAATATAAATAAATATTACTAGTAAGAAATTTGGGTAGTAAGTAGTAACGAAACTCAGTTGTATTTGTACATTAGTATTCCCTCCGTCCACGAAATAAACTCTCAGTTGAGGTTCGGCACGGAGACTAAGAAAGCTGAAAAAGGTGGTGTAAAGGTGGTATATAAGACTAAAAGGGTAGTGTTTATGTATTGTGATTGCTTTTACTAATCTTTAACTAGCAATTTGATAATAATAATAATAACAATAATAACAATAATAATAATAATAACAACAACAACAACAACAATAATAATAATAATAATAAGAAGAAGAAGAATAAGAATAATAATAATAATAATAATAATAATAATAATAATAATAATAACAATAAGAATAAGAATAATAAGAATAATAATAATAACAATAATAATAATAATTAAAACAATAATAATAATAATAATAATAATAATAATAACAACAACAATAATAACAATAATAATTAAAACAATAACAACAACAACAACAATAATAATAATAACAATAATAATAATAATAAATAATAAGGATAATAATAATAAGGATAATAACAATAATAATAATAATAATAAGAAGAAGAAGAAGAAGAAGAAGAAGAAGAAGAAGAATAACAACAACAATAAAAATATAAGTAATAATAATAATAATAATAACAATAACAACAACAACAATAATAATAGGAATAATAATAATAATAATAATAATAATAATAATAATAATAATAATAACAATAATAATAACAATAACAATAACAATAACAATAACAGTAATTAGTTTAGGGGAGACTAATTACATAAGTAATGGTGGAATAAAGTGGGCCCAATAGATAAAAGTGTAGTAAATTTAAAAGCAAGAGAGGGTATAATTGTCCAAAAAGCAGAGTAGGAGTTTATTTCGTCGACAAATATTTAAGGGCAAGTAGGAGTTTATTTCGTGGACGGAGGATTTATAATTAAGGGCAAGTAGGAATTTATAAACCCTCGGACCGCCTTCTTCCACTCTCACCCGCCCCCCTCTGCCTTATCGCCCCCTAATGTCGACGTTCTCCGCGGCGGCGCATCTCCTTCCCCTCACTTCCTCCGCAGCCTCCCGCCGTCGCCGCAATGGCACCACAAGCACCGCCGTTTCCGCTCTCCACTCCCCTACTTCCATTTTGCAATGCAGTCTCCCCTCTCCCGCCGCCTCCTCCTCCTCCCAAAACCCTAAACCTTCGAAATCTCCGCCTTTCCCATTGAGCTCCATTGTCTCACCCAAATCCATCGCTGTGTCCGCTGCCTCCTGCATTCTCTTCAGTATTGCCAACCCTATCTTATCCGGTGGCGACTTTATATTCAATTTCGGCGGCGGAGGAGGTGGAGGCGGCGGCGGCGGTGGTGGGGGAGGAAATGGCGGAGGTGAAGGTGGTGGTTTCTGGAGTTTTTTGCCAGCCGCTGCTATCGCTAAAGACGATGATCCCCAACAGGATTGGGATTCTCATGGACTGCCTGCCAACATTGTTGTTCAGCTGAACAAGCTCAGTGGCTTCAAGAAGTACAAGGTCTCGGAGATCTTGTTCTTCGACCGCAGGCGCGGTTCGTCTGTTGGCACGGAGGACTCCTTCTTTGAGATGGTCTCTCTTCGGCCTGGGGGGGTTTACAACAAGGCGCAGCTCCAGAAGGAGCTCGAGACCCTAGCCACCTGTGGAATGTTTGAAAAAGTCGATTTGGAGACTAAGACGAATCCGGATGGCTCCATTAATATAACCATTCCGTTCCTCGAATCTACATGGCAATCTGCTGACAGATTCCGGTGCATCAATGTGGGACTTATGCCGCAGTCCAAGCCTATTGAGATGGATCCTGATATGACTGAGAAGGAGAGGCTGGAGTACTACAGGAGCCAGGAGAAGGATTACAGAAGGAGGATCGATAGAGCCCGGCCTTGCTTGCTGCCCATGTCTGTGCAGAGGGAGATTCTGCAGATGTTGAGGGACCAGGGCAAGGTTAGTGCGAGATTGCTGCAGAGGATTAGGGATAGGGTGCAACAGTGGTACCATGATAATGGATATGCATGTGCTCAAGTAGTGAATTTCGGTAATTTGAATACTAAAGAGGTGGTTTGTGAAGTGGTGGAGGGTGATATTACGCAGCTGGTGATTCAGTTCCAAGATAAGCTGGGCAATGTCTGCGAGGGGAATACTCAGTTCCCGGTGATAAAAAGAGAGTTGCCAAAGCCGGTATGTTTCCACTACAATATCTATACTCAATCGTGGCATATAGTGAATACAATTAAGTTGAAATATGTACTGCTTTCTGGGTTGCTGAACTCGTTGTTATTATGTTTATGGAATGGGTTTATGGAATGATGTGTTTGCAAACTTATGACTCTTCATTTCTTATTTTGTTGCTTATTAACACTTATCATAGTTTGGTACTTGAATTTCTTTGTTTTGTACTTCTATGAGGAAACTAATAGATGTGTGCCCTTGATGCTCTTTGTTGATTCTATTTTGAATGTGGTAGAACATTGCGTTAATTTGCCTGAAACTCAAAATCCTCGTCCCATGACTCCCATCTTTGTAACGTATCTTTTTGGTGCATTCAATTTGATAATCCCGAGAATAATTTGTATTGGTTTGATCAATCATGTTTGTATAGTGTTCCATATGGTGTATGTATATCTGAAAGTGTTTATTAAGTGATGGGTGTCCTGGGATTCATGTTGTTACACTATTTATAACAGCTCCGCCAAGGACAAGTTTTTAATATTGAGGCTGGGAAGCAAGCACTAAGAAACATAAATTCCTTAGCCCTTTTCTCTAACATTGAGGTGAACCCTCGTCAAGATGAGAAGAATGAGGGAGGTATTATTGTTGAAATCAAGCTGAAGGAATTGGAACAGAAGTCTGCCGAAGTTAGTACTGAGTGGAGTATTGTTCCTGGTCGTGGGGGCCGTCCTACACTGGTAAGTAGCGTTCAAAACTAAACTATAATTAGTTGGTAATCATTAATTGCTTAGTGCTTTTGTGTCTGCTCAGGCTTCAGTCCAACCTGGTGGAACAGTTTCTTTTGAGCATCGGAATATTAATGGTCTGAATAGGTCACTTCTTGGTTCAGTGACCACCAGCAACTTCCTTAATCCCCAGGTAAGTAATGTAACTTTGGTCTTCCCTAAGCTTCCTTTTTAAAATGAAGTGCCATCCCTCATTTAACATTTTCAAATCTGCATGAACCCGAGTACAGGATGATCTTGCTTTCAAGCTAGAGTATGTCCATCCTTACGTAGATGGTGTATACAATCCTCGCAACCGTACCTTCCGTGCTAGTTGCTTCAATAGTAGAAAGCTGAGTCCAGTCTTCACTGGGGGGCCTGGAATAGAAGAAGTTCCCCCTATATGGGTTGACAGAGCTGGGTTAAAAGCCAACATCACGGAGGTATAGCTTGTCCTTGAGCTTGCTTGTTATATTTCCTAGCTGTAGAATATAATCGTGGTCATTGGATTAACTCAGTATAAAATCTAAATTTTTGTGAATTGCTAATTTTACTTGTTTAAAGAAAGATGACATTTGGATGGATAGGATGAGCTCTTGTGAGCTAAATATTGATTAGTGAGTACTGTGGAGATGTAAACTTGATGTATTTCTCGTAGAACTTCACAAGGCAAAGCAAGTTTACCTATGGGCTTGTGATGGAGGAAATAACAACACGTGATGAAAGCAGTCACATTTCTTCAAATGGTCAAAGGGTGTTGCCAAGTGGTGGAGTTAGTGCAGATGGGCCTCCGACGACTCTCAGTGGCACTGGAATTGATCGTATGGCTTTTCTGCAAGCCAATATCACACGTGACAACACAAGATTCTTAAATGGGGCTATAGTTGGTGAAAGAAATGTGTTTCAGGTGAGAATCTGCAAGCTGACATCGCTCAACTATCATTATTTCTTAGAAGTAAAATAATCACATTCTTAACCGAACCTTGTAATGTAAAGAACTTCCTGTTCACGTCTCAGACTAGGAATTTTGCATAGGATTCCTAATTATTCTAATTTTCCACTATTCTGCTGCAATATTATTTTTCACTGAGCATTTTTCTGGCTGCTTACTCTTCACAACTCTAGTTTTTTGTGACCCTTTATATCTTGACCTTAACTGCGTATGAATTTGTGGAGGGATGAGTAGAGACAATGTGAATGCTTTTTCAAACTTCTAAGCAGATTTTAACATCAAGAATTGCCGCTTTATTGCATCTCTTTGCAGTAGTTGTTTAATATATGCAGCAGTAGACGTTTCCACACTAATATCTCTTCCAACCTTTTGATGTTCTACAGCTTGATCAAGGTCTTGGAATTGGTAGCAAGTTTCCATTCTTCAATCGCCATCAATTAACTGTAACCCAATTTATCCAGTTGAAGAATGTAGAGGAAGGTGCTGGGAAGCCACCACCTCCTGTTTTAGTTCTCCATGGTCGTTATGGTGGTTGTGTTGGAGATCTTCCCAGTTACGATGCATTTACTTTGGGAGGGCCCTATTCTGTCCGTGGATATAACATGGGAGAGTTGGGAGCTGCAAGAAATATACTCGAGGTATGATCATCTGACTTGTTACTGTGTTGCCTGGTCTCTCTTCATACTTTAGTAAGCAAACACATGTAGTAGCGTTTATTAGAACTGTTTGTGTTGGGAGCTCTGATCTCCACTTAAATAGGTGCACAATATCTGATGCTCCTTATATTATCTGTAGGTGGCTACCGAGCTCCGGATACCTGTTAGAAATACACATGCTTACGTGTTTGCAGAGCATGGAAACGATCTTGGGAGTTCAAAGGATGTCAAAGGAAATCCGACAGAGGTATACAGGAGACGGGGCCAGGGATCCTCGTACGGTGTTGGGGCGAAGTTAGGGCTAGTGAGAGTAGAGTATGCAGTTGATCACAACTCTGGAAGCGGTGCTATATTCTTCCGGTTTGGAGAGAGATTCTGAAAGGAGTCATGTTTTTGTTGAACCAGGTAAGGATATTACATATTCTGACTCCAGATTTAGTTGCTCTTCATCGGTGTGGGTTACATTTTCCAACGAGTAATAAAGTGGCTGTGGAATTATGGAAGTATGTTGCAGAATTTAGACTTTGTATCTATCTAGTCCTTAGCTGCTGACGGAGGAGATGGCTTTGTTTTTTTTCGCTTGAGTGTAATGTCATATCCAAGTTGTTCGTGCAGATATCTGACATTCAATATTTTTTCTTACTATATATGTATAATCTAAAAGTGATGGTACCAAATATGAGATGCATCTTTAGATGTGTTTTTGAGTTAATTACATGCATGTTAAAATGATTTAGTTTTGTAACTTAGTTTTTATGTATTTAAATTGTCATCTCAATTCACTTTATGTCAAAATTATTCGCTTGAAATCACATAAATAGGTTTTTCCCTGTTTGCATGATAGTTCCGATCTTATTGATACCTAATATTGGTGCATAAACTTTGAAGCAATTTTGGTTTTTAATATAAAATTTAAAAAGTGTTTAAAAACACATTAACTTATTAATTGCAACAATTTTAATACGAATTTGATTTTCACCTAAATTGAAATTGATGTGGCACATCGAACTTGGTGATATGGGGAAATCAGACATGTGAAAAAACGAGACACCGTTGACACATCATCCCGGTGTCATTGTTTTTTTTTTTTTTTTTTTTTTTTTTTAAATATTTCTCTGTTCAAATTGGAAAGAATCACGAGGCATGACCGTTTAAATATTTGGGTTTATAGATGTTAAATGTCGTCTTCTGCAAACACATCAGATTCTTCTTGGGGTTTGAATATAGTTGTCTTTGTAATTGTGGATATCAAGCAAAGATGTCGATGTCAGTCTTTTTTAACTCATCTCTCTCTTTTTACCTTTTAGATTCTACCTCATTCAATTAATCCCACTGGATTGCCAAATTAGCTTTAATTTGATCGAAAATAGAATTCGTATCAAAATTACTGTGATCAATAAATTGATGTATTTTTTTGACATTTTTTAAAGTTCTGTATTAAAAATTAAAATTGATCCAAATTTAATGTATTTACGTGCCAATAACTCTATCTAATAATGAGGATAATGAAACAATCTACAAACGATGCAAACATATTTGCATATACTTATGAAAATATACTAGATTTTTATGATTTATCTAATACAAGAATCATACATAAAATATATAATAGACATAGTCATCGTATAATTTATACCCGACACTGTTCTTTCTTGAACCCCAACAAGAAAAAATAAAACTTTTAAAATGAAGAATAAAACCAAGGAAAAAAAGTTGAAATTTCTGTAAATACCATCAATCTACACATACTATACAGTACAGCTAGCACCCATCTCTTCAAATCAATAATCTGATGCAATTATACAAACACAAGAATGCTTTACCACACAATTGTTTGTGTGTCAAGAGCCAACTGGATATTCTGACTGAACCTGCACGAGCCATAGCATTCGTGGCGTACTCACAATTCTCAACTGCATCAGGAAAAAATCTAAACTTCCCACTTACAGACCCAGTTCCTTTTTTAGTTGGGCAAGGGCTGCTTCAATCTCATCTATGTTGTCGTTGATGCTGCCGCCTCCTTTATCAGCCTCCTTCCGGTCAGCATTTGCAGCGCCCTTAGTTCCATATGATTCATAGCCCTTTGAAGACTTTTTGTCATTGTTTTCAACTACCTCTGCATCTGTAATGTTGAGCTCTTTCTCCAAGAACTCAACAAACTCTTCTCCGATTTCCTGCCCAGATTCATGAATTTAATGGCTACAACATTTAGAGAGAGTGAAAAAAGAAGGGAAAATAGATTGTACTAACAAGAAATCCAACTAAATGTTGCTAATAAAGCATCTCACCGACAACTCTTCCCATAAGCTCTTTGGCTTTCCTTGAGTATCAACAGTTGCCTCCCAATTGCGAAATTCTTCCTGAAGATCTCTGAAGAAGTCCCCTGCAGCAATAAGAAAATATTTGAAGCATCTGAAGAAAAATTAAAATCTACTTGCTAGGGAGGCAAATGCAAAGTGTACAAGAAGATTAACATTGAGACCAATGAAATTTAGAGACCATATTGATCTCGCAAGGAGGATAAATCTACCTATTGTTATTTGGACATCCCTCAAAAGGTTACCTGCATCATTGAGGGTTACTATAAGAATAAACAGAAAAAATAAAGGCTATCACTCCTCCAGAAGGGCAATGCACTGTTGAATGAGTTCATAATTCATATATAGATACTATAGCAGAACTAGAAAAGATGGTAGCTTAAGAGAAAATACAAGATAAACTCTGTTGCAAAGATTGAGCAAGTTCAGAGGATAAATACTGTTCATGAAGAAAAAAAAAGACACGCATTTACAGATTTGCTAACAATTGAAATGCAATATCATAAATTGCACACTTGCTTATAATAGACACTTGAGCAGTATAGGGCCTTGGTTAGGCTAAAAATTAAATGGGGAAAAAATCATGATATTGTGTGCACAAACAATCAATACCATCTGTCTCCAGTTATAATTATACCATCCTTTAGCATGGTTGATGGGTGAAGGATGATACTGAGAGAAAGAGAACTGATGAGTATGTATACAGAAATATAGATTATTAAATAATTTACTGAATCTGAGACTATAGCCAGCTTAAATAAAGTATTTAAATCCATAGTAGATGGACAAAACCACTTTCAATTAGTATCACCAAACCTTAGATACATGCTTTTGCATTGCCAATGTAAGTAATTACTCCCTCCGTCCTATGAAATTAGTCCTCTATTCCATTTTGGGACGTCCCAAATTATAGCCCACTTTCCGCTTTAATTTGAATTGTCTTAAAAATTTTCTTTTACTAAAATAACCTTTTTATGTTTATGAAGATAATATGTGGAGCAATTGATAAGGGCAAAATAGAACTATTACATATAAATTACATTTTCCAAAGAACACTAAATATAATTTCTTAATGTGTGAAAAGTGGAAGTGGACTACCTTGGTGAGGCGGATGGAGTATATCATTTTGGTCTATACCAATGTAACCTAAAGAGTGAATTTATGTCTTAAATGTAAGTTTTTTAACAAGGCAGCTGGAATTTTTAGGTCCTACACATATTATTATCATATAATACTCTTCCTGTGTCAACTGACATTATTCTGCATAAACAAGCTGATCATTTTAACCACTGACCATTACTTGTAGCAAATATATAAAAAGGCAAACTGCAAAATAACCATCAGTGCAGTATACCGCATGATAGAATGGACCCATTGCAATTAATTATCTTAGTTTTTTGAATCAGTAACTTTTAAATAATTATTGCAGTAACTCATGCATAAGAGCTGATGATACTAACCGACTATTAGCACAAGACCAGGCATCAAAGCCAATGCCTTGTTTTATACCTTTTCTCGAAAAACAACAATTTAACACCAAGGTGCTCTCTCTCTCTCTCTCTCTCTCTCTCTCTCTTCTTTTATCAGTTGTAAAAGCATTCTTGGTTCAAATCTGTATCTTGGTATGTAGTGTCAAAACACGGGCAGTTCAAAGGTCTCTTATTAGTCTTTAGTCTTTACAGCTCTGTGCCAGAAAGAGTTGTTGCATGATTCTCATAACGAGGGGACACTGTTGTTCAATTAAGAATTGTTTTGCCTTGTTTTGACCTTAGCCAAAAATGAAGACCACTCGTTTAGTCCTGTGTACCAGAAATTTGAATAAACTACTATGTTATCCGTGCTAATTGATGGGTTTTGTACTGCTAAAAACTATATGTTCTTCTTTGGGCATGGGCACAGAAAGAGCAAATATGAGAGTAGTGGCAGTGTGCTTGGGGTGTAGGTAAGTCTACCATCAAGAATCTAACCAAATGTAATTTAGATAGCTTATTAGGAATGAGCATTAAGTGCCTGCAATCCATTATCAACAATGCTTCAATTATTGGGAAAACATGCTGACATCACAAAAAGGAAGTCAAGTATTACTCAAGACGATTGACCCTAAAGTTGCAGATGCAAGAAAGGACACAATCCACCTCCCAGTGATATTAGGATGGGAATAATGCATCTTGACACTATATTAGCTGGAAGGATTATTCCTTTAATGCAACAATTAGACATATGCTATAATGACATATACAAAATTGATGGTTTTTAGAGCGCGTCTTTTACCTAATCCATAGAATTCTTCTTCAGCTTCTCTAGTCCTTGTACCTCCTCCAGATGAATAAGAATAATCAGATCCTTGTTTGCCAGCATCATATTTACCTCTGGATTTAGAGGTCAGCAGTGTGTTATATGCATGCTTAATCCGCATAAATTTTTCTTGAGCACCAGCCTGCAGGCAACACAAAAACAACTGGATAAACATGCTGATGAGGAAGGAAAACCAGATATAGCTGCTTTCATTCAACAAATGTTAATGACTGTCGGCTTAAGCAATAAAAATTCTGTAAGGCATGACCCACGAGGGCTTCATTTTGGTTCAACGATGGGCATAGACGAATACCTAAATTATAATTGAAGGGTTAGATAAGGTAAATGTTCAATTTCACGATTGGATTGCACAAATCAGTACAGATTCACTGGGGCTGAGTGATGAATGGCAAAGGTATAGGTACACCAGTCTACATTGATGAGGAACGCATTAGGGTTTCCGAAAACTCATCAAACTCTAGTTCTATGCTTCACATAAAGTTCACTTCAGGAACTAATATCAAATTTGATAAGATTCCTTGTTTCTGCTTCCCTCAAACAAAATATCTTATTTTTCAGTAATCAAGAAGCAATCAAAATGATATCGTTAAACACATAAAAGTACCTCCTTGTTTACATCAGGATGATACTTGAGAGCAAGTTTCCGGTAAGCCCTCTTTATATCTTTGGTAGAAGCAGACGGAGACACTCCCAGAACCTCGTAAGGCGACTCCTTCCCACTCGCTCTGATGGGGGAACCTCTGTGATTTCCTATCCTTTTCTTTTTGAGGTGCTGAGTGTGACTGCGGAAGAAGGCCTCAGGTGCGCGTGCAATGTGTTCGACGTTATGCCCATGCCGAAATTTGGGAAGAAAAGGCGGAGAAGTCGATTTTGGCGGGGAAATGGCGTGTGGGTTTAAGCAGAGAATTGAGGGCGATGTGAGAGAATGAGCAAATCCATGCATGTTCTCGAATTCATATGGGATCTTGTTGTCTGTGGATTTGTTGGTTGAGTCGAGGAAGTTCGTGGAAGTTAACGGTTGTAATTCATCCTTCCTACAACCCACAAAATGCCCACCTTATTCTGACAATTAATTCAAAAACTCGTTTTGGTTGCAAGGAAAAAAAAAGAAGAAAAAAAGTCAATAGTTGATTCACTTATTGTCTCTATCTTTTAAGGCCGTATTTGAAAACTTAGGGTGTATTCGTTCAGAATTTTAATAGATTTCTGCAAATTTTTAAAATTTGGGTATATTCATTTAAGACTTTTAAAAGTTTATGAAAATCCAGAAATATTCGTTCAAGATTTTTAAAATTCTATAAAAATCCAGAGGTATTCGTTTCAAACTTTTAAAAATCTATGAAAATCTAGAAGTATTTAAAAATCTATGGATTTTAAAATTGGACTGATTTTCATTAATTTCATTCAAAAAATACACATGAACAAATCCGACCTCCGACCATGAGAATTCGGAAGATTTCATATTTCAGCGCCGGCTGGGTTCCAGCGGCCGCTGGCACCCAGCGATCGCTGGGTCTCAGAGAAATTAATCAAATAATTTTTTATGCCTTTTCTCTCACCAAATCATTTTGATGCCTTTCGATCGCTGGCACCCAAAAGAATATATTTGATGCCTTTTCTCTCACCAAATCATTTTGATGCCTTTCGATCACTGGCACCCAAAAGAATATATTTGATGCATTTTCTCTCACCAAATCATTTTTGCATCATTAATCACTGCCTCTAATCATTTCTGCACGCAATCATAATTCATAATCTAAGTTGTTTTTTTTTTTTTTTTTTTTGCAATCGCTGGAACTCAGCGATCGCTGGGAGCTGTCCCAACGCTCAATTAACTCCAACGAGCGCTGGGATGGTAGATTTCAAATCCGTAAAAAATCACGTCAACTTCTTGTTAAATTCATCTAAAAATCTGTGTGAAATCTGTAGATTTTTAAAATTCGTCTAAAAATCCGTTCAGAATCTATATGAAATCTGTAGACTTTTAAAATCCAGAGATTTTAAAAATCTACAGAATTCATGAACGAATACATCCCCCTTAGTTGAAATAAGGTCATTTTTGTCCAAACCCAAGGAAAAATTGTTGGGTTTGAGCCGATAATGTTGCATGGATTGTGCGTTTAGTAGTATATTGTCAAAAGCTCGAAACTATAGTAAGCCTGTTTGATAACCACACTAATGTCACGAATTATCATGAAATGTCTAAAATGTCCTTTAAAACATTTTGGAATGACCACCGTCTCCTTTAATTTCCCACCTATAGTCAAATCGACATTGAGAATTTGGGGATTTTATACGCGCCAAATCAAAGAATTAGTCAAAAAGTTATACTTCAATTTGTATTCTATAGACGCGTGCCATTGAGAATCTAAGATGAATTCGACACAGCAGGGCATGAGTTCGGCGCAGCAAGGTACCAGCTACATGTTCGCTTGTACAATTCCTATTCTCGGGTTTGTCAAGTAGTTGGTGAAAATTTTGAAAGTTTTTTTTTCTCACTTGGTTCAGGATTTGATATGTCGATATGAATCCCATCGATTGCATGTGGTATTAGTGCTATTGCTTGTTACGCATGGTGATTGGAGTTGGGGGATGTCGTGGTTTGGAATTACTCGTTGGTGATGGTCTGTCACTGAAATTGTATATGCCGAAAAGATAGGCCAACGGGTGAGCATGCGGAGGATTTAATGGACGCGGTAACTGATATGTACCGTCGTGAGAACATGACACAACATACACCCGATGTCGAATATCATATCAATATTTAAGATGGACCTGCTACTGAAGGAGATGAAGAAATTGTTAGTCAGAATCGCAAGGGTAATGATAAGGCACGCGAGGAGATTGGAGGTTCCAAGAAGCGTAAGGCACGTGAGGAAAGCGGAGTTGCTTCGTGAAATCAGCCGCAACACGGACTGGAGGTTGGAGAATCTTACCAATCGGATAGGATATGAATTTGATATGGGAAATTCGAGGAAAGAATTGTTCGAACTACTGAATGCAATTCCAGATCTGTCACTTGAATAAAGGTTCGATGCCTGTGAGTTCATTGTCTACAAGGTGGAGCGACTTGAGATATTCATGGGGCTGCCGGAAGATGCTCGCCCTGCACATGTAAGGCGCCTACTCGAAGATCGAAGCAAATGAAAGATTTTCTAAATTGAAAGATTTTTTGGTTTTATTTTGTACAGCTCCTGACATGCATGAGGGTGATAATCCATGCTTGGTAGTTTGGCAGTTCGATGTGTGTAGTTATTCACAGGTTTTTGTAATATTTTTTGGTACATGTCATTGCCTTATACTTGGCGCTTACTCATTGAAACTAAAATACTTTTGTAGTTTATGTAATCTTTATTGAAAGCCTTGCAACGTATGAAGGATCTCCAGATCTCATTTGCATTTTCTTTCAAGTTTTTTTTTTGCGCTCATGTGGAATCTTCATGGTAAAATTACTAATTCATGTTGCCAGAAAGTATTTCACTAGAAAAAGAGCACCATTACATAGATAATACGCCGACATTGATGGCGCTTCCCATCAATATTACCAAAACTATTTAAGGGAGGAAAATAAGATCCACATCTGGAAGCAAGGTAAATAATCCACTATCATCAACAAAAAAAAAACTTAAAAACGATCACACCACTTGACAAAAGGAAATTGCAATGTCGCGGCTATTTCTAGGGGCTTGAGCTGGCACATGAGCTTTCACCGGGTGGAGCAAGGGATGGCTATTCATCTCTAAGCTTTGGCGGGAATACATTGCGCGGTGGAAACATCCGATTGGGAGCAAGAGCAGGCCAATAGACATGGCCAAGATGCTTGGGCTGCGGGGCATAGCTAGAGGGCGTCTCATCAGGAAACAACCTCCGAGCAAGCTTGGAAGTTCCCTTCATTGTCGCAGACGTAACCTCTTCAATCGATGAGTTATCCATGTGCGTTGCTCAAGTCACTTATCTGGATAATCTCACATGAGGGCTCGTGCTTGATGTGCTTTGGACCGAATGCGGCACACATCTTATAATACTCGGGAGTAAGCCTATGCCCATATATTGTCATACATCACAAACGCAAACACAACAAAGACATATGTAGGTGCACCACAAACGGCGGGCCACTAAGGTTCCCAATAAAACACAAATTCAGCACATTTGTCACAATCTTAAACTTGCTTACCATGAAGATCTTTTCCCAGACTTTGTCGTCGGCAATGATTCGGTTCGTCTCGTGGTCCCAATGAGTCTCTGGCATCTGCATTAGGGTTTTGAATGTGTTATAGCGCCCTTCCAAGACTCTCAGCCTATCTTCAAGGTCTATGAGTGTAATACCCCGTTTCCTCGAGCTAAGTTTAGAATAAATTTTGAACTTAGATTTAAGATGATTCACGCTGGATTGAGAAAAAAAGAATTTTTTTTAATTCCAACAAAAATGATTTACAAAAGCATTTGTAAATATTTAATCCATTTAAATTCTTGTGCATTGCATATTGATTTAAATGAAAGTATGTGAATTTATTTCATGTGGACCTTATGTTTTATTTACATTTGAGTAAATAAATGAAAGCCCAACCCATCTTGACAAAGCCCAACCCATCTTTGATCCTAGATATTTTGCTCACCTCTCGGCCGCCTCACTATTTCCCTCTTTCCTCACCTTTAACTCCTCCGCAAGCACTCAAACAATAGCCAAGATATTTCTCTCATTTCACTCACTTCATCTCTCTCGGACTGAACCTCAAGAACAACACCCAGCGAATTCAAGAACAGCAACCATAGCTCATTCTCGATTCACACAGCAGCCCATCATTCAAGCCAAGGTTTCATTTATGAACTCTTTGCCCTTTCATTCTTACTCATGATTGAACAAATGATTTAAAAAAAATACATGTTCATACTCTGTTATGTTTTATGCTTGCATACATTGGGTGTTGGTGTTATAAGAATAAGGATAAAGGTAGAGTCTTGATTTATGTTGCTGTAAATCGAGCTTTGAGCGTGTTGTTTTGTGGAGTTGGCTGTGTGGGCGGATAAGTCGAGAGTAGAGGAGAGTGAGGGTAGCGGCCGTGGCTTGCTGCGGTTGCCGGAAACAGAGGGAGGTGACGGTGCTTCGCCGTTGCCAAGGAGGTGATCGGCGCGAACTGTACCGGTGGGCTGAGAAAGAAAGAGTCGTGAGCTGTACTGAATTAGGGAGATGAGAAGAGCAAGAAGATGAGTGCAGAGAAGAGCAAGGAGATGAGTGCAGAGAAGAGCAGAGTAGCGAGAGTACAGAGCTAGATTGCAGAGCTCGGACGCCAGAGCTAACCGGCAGGGCTGAAGTGCAGAGCTAACTGGCAGAGCTGAAGTGCAGAGCTAAACTAGCAGAGCTGAAGTGCAGAGCTAACCGGCAGAGCTAACCGGCGGAGCTGGAGTGCGGAGCAGAGCTGGAGGGCAGAGCAGAGCTGGAGTGCAGAGCAGAGCGAGAGGGCAGAGCAGAGCTGGAGGGCAGAGCAGAGCTGGAAGGCAGAGCAGGGCTGGAAGGGGCAGAGCAGGGCTGGAAGGCAGAGCTGATTGCCAGAGCTGAAGAGCAGAGCTAAACTAGCAGAGCTGAATGCCAGAGCTGACTAGCAGAGCTAGATTGCAGAGTAGAGCTAAATCGCAGAGCAGAGCTAGATTGCGCAAAATTTGACTCAACTAGAAACACCTCTAAGTTGACTTGCAATAGAACAAGGACATCCTAGCGATGGTAAGTTGACCCAGTGTCATCTCTCAAGGAAAGTCTTTAAGGGCTTTTAGTAGTATCGTAAGAAAAAGCAATAAAAGAAAGCAGTAAAGGTTTTGATTTAAAAACGTAACTTAAACTTAAACGTAAATTGAACTTAAACTTAACCTAGGCAATAATTTAAACAACTCGAATTAAACCTAACTTAAGAAATTAAAGACTTGTAAATTTAGAGACTTCTAATCTAGGCGTGAAACTAAAGTGCATAATTTAAATTGCATAATTGAAAAGAAAGCATAAACGAAAAACGTAAACATGATTAAACGAAAGTAAATTGAATTGAAATACGAAATACCGTAATTGTCTTGAACGTGTAATTGTGTCACTCGATCACAATCCAAGAACTAAACTAAAAACGTAATTAAAATCTAACTTAGAATACTAAAAACCTCGAACTAAGAAAGCAATGAAATTCCTAAGCTTTTGATGCCAACAAATCGCAAGGTGGCGTCTAAAACTAGGGCAAAAGATTGATCATTACAATGAAAAGTATGACCCTATTTATAGACTTCAATTCCCTATGGATCACCATGGAAGTTGCCATGCAAAGAAGAATTCTAAAGGCAATAGAATCGTGCAAAATAAGGCAACTTCCAGCTGCAATGCGCGCTCTGGGAACACTCCTACTCCGGCCGAATTCGGGGCTCTCGCCAGCGGAATGGCTTCCGCTCTAGCATTTGCCAGAGGAATGGGTCTCCAGCGGAATCGCTTCCTCTTTGGCATTCGCCAGAGGAACGGTGAGTTCTCTGCTATCGAGCGCTGGACTTTACTTCTCTGATGCTGGCGCTTCTCGGCAGAGGAATAGGTGATTCTTCTGCTCTGGCTTCTCGATTCCTCTGACTTTTGACTCCTCTGGCTAGCGACTTCTCTGACTAGTGACTCATCTGGCTGGTGACTCCTCTGGCTGGTGACTCCTCTGGCATTTCGATTCCTCTGGCCTGACTTCTCTGGCCTGACTTCCGCGCGGGGTTTTAGCTCTGGCGCGGCCTTCTCGGTTCTGGCACGGGGGCTTTGCCTCTCTTCCATGCTAGAGTGTGCACAAACACACTATTCTTAGCCCAAATTCTCCAAGATTTGCACTCTTCATCTCGAAAACCTAAATCTTCTGCAAAGCATAAAATAGACCATAAAACGCACCAATTTCCAGAAGATTTAACTTAAAATAAGCACATGCAAACCCCTAAAATTAGAACAATTAGGCATAAATCAACCCCCCCACACTTAGCCTTTTGCTTGTCCTCAAGCAAAATCCATATGAATCCTAGGAAGATATTGATTTCAACAATGCTAATTTCCATCCAAACATTCTCAAAGAGAATTCAAAATTTTACAATCAACACATATCTCTCGATCATGCAAGTAACTCAAAGTTTAAGAAACAACAAAAGAGTAATGTAAGTAATTCGATCAGACCCAATTCTCCGCTAGAAGTGAATTCCCTAATGTGATCGCCTTTATAATCAATATCACCATTTTTCACACTTTGTGTGCTTAAGATTTTCGACAGTTGAGCCATAATTCATGAAATAAAAATCATTTGGATGTAATCCAAAGTCTTTTCACGTGGTTTCCCATGCTCATAGTTAGACTAGAGGAGCAGAGACTCAGAGCTATCACATTTCAGAACAGGCCAGATGTTTCAGAGCTGGCAATTTTAAAATTGGCAATTCGTCCAACATTTTTCACATTTCACAGATAAGATACGATCGTAGGCAATCACAATGACAACACTCCTTCTAGCATCTACCGGACAAATCACGTTTTACTAACTTACAATTGTGTTGTAACAAAACTCTTAATTCTTTGCACAATCAAGAAACATATATCAAGAGTAAAATAAGAATAACCACCATTCATTCACAAACCCGAAATTCGCATCGAAAACCATCTACTCTTCCACAAATTCATAAGAATTAGCAAGATTCGAGACCAAAAACTAAGCATAGAAAGACTAATCTCGCCCAATTGAAAATATATGCACAATAAAACGCACAAAAGAAATAAGAAGAGTTAAGAAAACGTCCCTGATTATTGGCATTGAGAAACTGAAGCATCGTGAGAGGCGGTTAAGAAGGGGCTTTGCGGTCTGTGGCAGAGTTAGAACTGCAGCGAGCGCGGAAAAGTACAACGCGGAGAAGTGCAGCGCGGAGAAGTGCAGCGCGGAGAAGTGCAACGCGGAGAAGTACAGCGCGGAGAAGTGCAGCGCGGAGAAGTACAGCGCGGAGAAGTGCAGCGCTGAAAATAATATATGCTCACCAAGCATCATAGTATCCGCAAAGCATCCAAAACTTAGGAGACACACGAAACACACAACTAAAACAAAGAAAAACAGAAAGTAAAAACAAACCAACGGTGGGTTGCCTCCCACCAAGCGCTAGAGTTAAAGTCTTCAGCCCGACTTCAGTTTGATCTTTAGTGAGGATCGTGCAGAGTGTGAGACTCCACCACCATCGGAGTACTCCGCCCATAGTAGGATTTCATGCGATGTCTGTCTCCTCTGAAATTCTCCTTAGAATGGGCTGCGCCAGGGTCAAACACGTCCTTTGGAAACACGCCTTCTTTATTCAGGGACAACGCTACCGATCTGAACCTCGGCTTATCCTTTTTCTGTTATAAGAACATGTATTTGAGATTGGCTGGTAGTTCCTTCAGTTCCAGCGCTGGCCTCGTGGTTCTCATCTGTTCATCAATGGGCAGCTCCGTATGGCAGTGCAGCACTGAGCTCGGCAGAGCTGGACTGGACATGGCTGAGCTCGGCATAACTGGCTGGGCAGAGCGGGGCAGCACAGAGCTCGGCATAGCTGAGCTGAAGGGTGCAGCGCTGGGCAGTGGAGAGCTGAAGGTTGCAGAGCTGAAGGGGGCAGCGCTGGGCAATGGAGAGCTGAACTCTTTAGCTTCCCGAGCTAGCTCTTCCATGTCTGTCGATCCAGCACAGACTTCCACACACTCCTGCTCCTGTAAAAATACCTTCTCAACCAAGCCATCAATAGGATCTATAAAGGAGCATTCGTTGATAAAATTTGCAGAAGGCATAGCACGACTATCATGCACAGAGAAAGACACTGACTCCCCTAACACAGTCATTTTAATATTTCCATCCTTAACATCAATTAAGGTGTTAGTGGTTGCCATAAACGGTCTTCCTAACAGTAGTGTGTGCTCTACACCATTTTCATGCACCTCCCCAATGTCGAGAACCACAAAATCTACGGGAATAATCAAGCCCCCAACATTCACTAAAACATCCTCTATGATCCCACGGGGGTATCTAACGGACCTATCGGCGAGTTGTAGACACATGCGGGTGGGTTTCAAATCACCTAACTCTAATTGTTTGAAAATAGAGTAAGGCATAAGGTTAATTCCAGCACCCAAATCTAACATTCCCGTAGCTTCCTTACCATTTCCTAAAGCAATTTTAATCACGAAGCTACCTGGGTCGCGTTGCTTTGGTGGCAGAGGTTGCTGTATGATCGAGTTCGCAATTTCTGATACCAGAACCTTCTCATTGTCCTCGAACTTCCGCTTGTTGGAGACTAACTCCTTGAAAAACTTCACATACGCTGGGACTTTTCTGATCACATCCAGGAGGGGCAGATTCACGTTCACCTTGGCAAGCATGTTGTAGAAGTCGGCGAACTGTTTATCCATCTTTTCATTCCGCAATCTGCCCGAAAAAGGAATTGGTGGCCGATAAGGTGTAGTGGATTTGTGTAGTTTGGCCTCTTTTCCTTCCTCCATCACTCCGTCTTTTGGCTGATCTTCCTTCTCTCCTTCCTTTTTCTTCTGCTCTGGTCCTTTTTCTTCATAAGGGCTCGTCAGAGTGGAACTTGGCAGAACTGAACCTTGTGCGGTGGAATTCTGCAGAACTGACTTCTCCAGAGGTAACTTCGGCATCTCTGGACTCGGCAGAGCTGGCTTCGCCAGAGGTGACTTCGGCATCTCTGGAATCGGCAGGACTGGCTTCGCCAGAGGTGATTTCGGAAGCTCTGACTTTGGCATGGCTAAACTCGTCAGAGCTGGTGATCGTGACAGAGTGAACGGCTTTGTTAGAACTGGCGGTCGGATCAGCTCTGGCCTGCGAGTCGGCTCTGGTACCTCCACTTGATTGTCTACCAATTTACCACTACGGAGAACAGTGATAGCTTGAGCCTGATGAGTTTGCAAGGGTTGACCATGGAATTTTCTGGGCTGCTGTTGCTGCTGCAATTGGTTCAAGGTGCCCGACAGTTGCCCTACGGTGGTCTCAAGTCTTTTTATGGTGGATGCTTGAGACTCCATATTCTGTTTAGTCATCTCCATATTTTGCTTGCTAATCTCCATAAAAGCTTGCAACGTATCTTCAAGTGATGACTTCTGGGGCTGAGCATGTTGCTGCGAAGGCTGAAAATTCCCTTGCTGTTGATACCTCGGTGGATATTGTTGGGGAAAATTTTGTTGCGGTGGGCAGGGCTGCTGACCTCTCCATCCATTATTGACGTTCTGCCCTTGATTATACTTCTGCGGTCTGCTCTGCCCTTGGTTATAGCTCTGTCCTTGATTATAGCCTTGCCCTTGATTGTAGTGTTGCACGAATCCAGGTCTGCTCTGCATTTGATTATAGCTCTGAAATCCTTGTGCCGCATAGACCTCAGCTTGTCCTTCCGGAGTAAATTCTCCCATTCGATGACACTCATGGGCTCCATGGCTGACATCTCCACAAATACCACACGGCTCTACGTACTGCATGGCTGGATTCGGCGAGGTTGAACTCTGAACTGGAGAATTTTCCATCTTGCCTATCTTGAGATGCTCCATTTGTCTCACAAGATCGGCTACTTGCTTCTGCAGCTCAAACTGATTTGTCACCGCGCTGGCATCAACTCTTCTTCCACGGACAGATTTCTGTTGGGAGCTTTCGGCCAATGTCTTGAAGATCTCTTTCAGGTCTGCCGCTGTCTTCCGAGCTATGTTTCCTCCTGCTGTGCTATCCACCATAAATTGAGCAGTTTCTACTAACCCATCGTAGAAAAACTGCATCAACATCACATTAGTGAATTGATGTTGAGGACATTGGCGGAGGAGTTCTTCATATCTCTCCCAAGCTTCGTGTAAAGGCTCGTCCGCTCCTTGGGTGAACTCCATTATTTTTGTTCTCAGCTCCTGTGTCTTGTGACTTGGGTAGTATTTCAGCATGAACTTTTCACAAGCATCTCCCCACGTAGTGATAGAGTTGGGCGGCAGAGATAGCATCCACGTCCTCGCCCGGTCTTTAAGTGCATAAGGGAAGCACTTGAGCTTGAGTTGATCCTCCGTAAGAGTAAGTAGAGGGATTGTTTGCACTTGTGTGCAAAAATCCCGGATGAATTGCAGCGCATCCTCGCTTGGCATCCCGTGGAACACCGGCAGCAGATTCGAATCATTAGGTTTGAGATTGTAGTTTCTCACAGCAGCGGGGAGCACGATTGCCGACGTGTTTGTATCTCCAATCACCGGCCTGGTGAAGTCTCCCATGTACTCCATGTGTTGAGCCATGACTTCTTTTTCCTCGTGTAAATCCTGCTCAGTGTGAAAATTGGCGGAGCTGGCCTTTTCCTCCTTAGTGTGTTCTGCCGTGGCTGTGGTCTGCTCTGGCTGGTCAGAGCTGGATGCCTCCTCTACTACGGTTTGCTCTGGAACGTCAAGATCGGAGTCAGAGCTGGAATTGGCAAGGCTTGCAGCGCTATCCTCGGAATCAGAGTCAGAGTATAATGCGTCTGCTCTAGTACGTGTTCGAGTGTTATCCAGCGGGGACGTTAATTTTCTTTTCAGACTACGGCGTCCCTGCATACACAACACTTAACACACGGGTGAAATGCACCGGGTGGAAAGAAAAGAAAAGTAAAAACAAAAACGTAAAAACTGGAAATTAAATAAAGCAAATAAAACGACACAACTAAAACACCTAAAACTTTCCCCGGCAACGGCGCCAAAATTTGACTCAACTAGAAACACCTCTAAGTTGACTTGCAATAGAACAAGGACATCCTGGCGATGGTAAGTTGACCCAGTGTCATCTCTCAAGGAAAGTCCTTAAGGGCTTTTAGTAGTATCGTAAGAAAAAGCAATAAAAGAAAGCAGTAAAGGTTTTGATTTAAAAACGTAACTTAAACTTAAACGTAAATTGAACTTAAACTTAACCTAGGCAATAATTTAAACAACTCGAATTAAACCTAACTTAAGAAATTAAAGACTTGTAAATTTAGAGACTTCTAATCTAGGCGTGAAACTAAAGTGCATAATTTAAATTGCATAATTTAAAAGAAAGCATAAACAATAACGAAAAGCATAAACATGATTAAACGAAAATAACTTGAATTGAAATACGAAATACCGTAATTGTCTTGAACGTGTAATTGTGTCACTCAATCAAAATCCAAGAAACTAAACTAAAAACGAAATTGAAATCTAACTTAGAACAATAAAAACTCGAAACTATGAACAACTATGAAAGCAAGTAAATCCTAAGCTTCGGATGCCAACAGATCTCAAAGATGGCGTTTAAAACTAGGGCAAAAGATTGATCATTACAATGAAAAGTATGGCCCTATTTATAGACTTCAATTTCCTATGGATCACCATGGAAGTTGCCATGCAAAGAAGAATTCTAAAGGCAATAGAATCGTGCAAAATAAGGCAACTTCCAGCTGCAATGCGCGCTCTGGGAACACTCCTACTCCGGCCGAATTCGGGGCTCTCGCCAGCGGAATGGCTTCCGCTCTGGCATTCGCCAGAGGAATGGGTCTCCAGCGGAATCGCTTCCTCTCTGGCATTCGCCAGAGGAACGGTGAGTTCTCTGCTATCGAGCGCTGTACTTTACTTCTCTGATGCTGGCGCTTCTCGGCAGAGGAATAGGTGATTCTTCTGCTCTGGCTTCTCGATTCCTCTGACTTTTGACTCCTCTGGCTAGCGACTTCTCTGACTAGTGACTCCTCTGGCTGGTGACTCCTCTGGCCCGACTTCTCTGGCCTGACTTCCGCGCGGGGTTTTAGCTCTGGCGCGGCCTTCTCGGTTCTGGCACGGGGGCTTTGCCTCTCTTCCATGCTAGAGTGTGCACAAACACACGATTCTTAACCCAAATTCTCCAAGATTTGCACTCTTCATCTCGAAAACCTAAATCTTCTGCAAAGCATAAAATAGACCATAAAACGCACCAATTTCCAGAAGATTTAACTTAAAATAAGCACATGCAAACCCCTAAAATTAGAACAATTAGGCATAAATCACAGAGCAAAGCTATTCCACAGAGCAGAGCTGGGATACCCGAGCTGTAGAGTAGAGCTGGGATAGCCAGAGCTGGTAGAGACCAGAGTTAATGTAGCAGAACAGAACGGAGTAGAGAACTTGTGCATATTAAGTAAACACTTATATGCTTAAGTATGAAATGAGTCATGCATTGCATCATGATTTAATTGGTTATTTATATTTCCAATTACAAAAGAAGGTCAAGTAAGAATACTGTTGGTGTTCTAACTCAAGAGAAAATGTTTTCAATTATTTATTCATTAAATTTTGAAAACCCGGCTAAGTGAATCATAGAATGTTAAGCACTTTACCGTGACTTGAGTTTAGATTCAAGGAGACCTTTTGAGAATAGATTTCTTGTAGGCCTTGAAAATCAGGAGGATTAGCACTGCTATTCCGATTCAGAGATAAGTTAAACGACAGGCTTTGCCTAAACAGATGGGCTTATTTTCCAAATGTATGATTGAGCTAATGAGCTTAAATGTTTGTGATATATAAATTGTTTATCCAATGAAATGTTTATGTGCACTCTGCTCTGTTTAAGGCTCGCCACAATGAATCAATTGAGGTTCTCTTATGGCCTAACACGTTATTTGAGAATTGTGTACACCGTTAGCTGACCTAGTGGGTTGATCTCCATCGGACACTAACTAAGCGGCGTTATAAGGGTGCTTGCTGGATGTGTTCCGAAGCGTATAAAGTAAGGGCCTGCCTGGGTTGCGTCCCGAGGTCAAAAGAAACTTGTCTGGGTTACGCCCTCACTTCAAGTAAATGGGATAAATGGATCCGTCGGTGGCTAAAAGGTCCGGGATCATAGCGAGTAACAGAAATGAGTGTGGCAACTGCGCGCAAATTAAGCACATATATATTTATATAATGAAATGTTTTAACATGCTTAGAAGTTATTTCACTTCAAAACCTTCTAAGTCATGTCAGTATGATTGGATAAACTGTTCTTCAGATTATGAAATGTTTCAAAAGTTGCAGCCCACTAAATACATTAGTACTTAGCCCAAATATCTTCAAATGTTTTTCAGGTTAATGGTTGGTGCTGACGGGACGAGCTGAGGCTAGGGTTCAACTCCGTATTTTGACTTCCGCTGTAGAACTAACCAGTATCTGTCTTTTGTTTCCTTAACTTAAGACCTTTATGCTACGAGTCTAAACGACATCTTTTGTTGAGTCGAGACTATAAATTCGCAAGTATTTCATTCTATAAATGTTAGTTATCTGAAGTATGACACTAAACTTGTGATCCTGAAGTTATTATGTTTGTTGATTGATTTGTATCACTTGAATACCTGTCTTTCTTCATCCAAAGGGGCTAAGCCCGATTGTCATCCCTTTTATTCGGATTTCACAAAGTTTTTCCCTTGTTCATTAAATGATGAGTCGTACCCCGGTTATAGTTATTGTTTTAAGAATTGGGGTGTGACAGAGTGGTATCAGAGCATAAGTTTTCTTTCATGTCTCTAATAACTAAAAGCTTCTAATGTTGAGTCTAGATTAGTGCCTCTAGACTTCTATGAAAGTTGTTGAACCTCAGCTCGCCGTCACACTGCCACAAGAAAAGTACGATTTAAAAAGTTTCAAAGATATTTAAATATTTTGAGAGTTTTCAAGAAGTGCGCGTTTTCAATGAATGATGCTATGTGAATTTCTTATCGCTTTCCATATGCTCTATAAGTTATGAATTGCTAATCGCTTTCATATTGTTATTTTGAGTCTCCGACTCATATAACCAGCAAGGTATCGTGTTTGGGACAACCCGAGCCCTTAACGATAAGATAAGTTAGTATCGTGTTTGGGACTACCGAGCCCTTAACGAACTAATAACGAATGGTCGAGTTAGATTCCTTGAATCTTTTCGGCAAAAGCAAAGTTTTTAAGGAATGGGATATTTATTGTCCACATGTTTTAAAGGTTTCAAAAGAAGCGAATGAATGAAGGAATGAATGAATGAATGAGAAAGTTTATGTTATCGTTTTAGGTTCAATGCCTATACGATCAGAATGTTGGGTCCTCTTACAAACTGTTTGAGTACCACCCAAGAATACCTTGGGAATGTTAGTCGTGATAGCTCCGCTTGATCGATTTAAGTAAGGACTGGTAAGATAGAGACGTTTAACATAGATATGTTATAACGTAGAAGGAATGAGATGAGATTAAGGATTCACTTGAGTATTCCACTAAGATAGATAAGTTTCCACTTAAAGTAGGCCTTTCACAGGGTTATACTACAGAAGCGATATACCTTGTGTATATCTATATATGTATGTATGCATGCATGCGGAATGAGTCTCACTTTTGTGATTGATATCGTCTGTAAAACATAATGGAAGATGCGCCAAGAGGACGCGGTAGGGGATGAGGATGTGGTCGCGGAAGCGGCAGGGGATTCATCCCTGAGCAACCAATTCCACAAGTAGCACCGAATCGTACTGCTGAAGAAAAGTTTCGTAAAGAAAAACCGCCAACGTTTGATGGTCTGGGTGATCCCACAGACGCCGAGAAATGGGTCAGGGCAGTGAAGCGAATCTTCAGCTACATCCGTTGCGAAGATGAGGATAAAGTGACTTGCGCGACTTACCAATTGGTAGATGAAGCCGACTTCTGGTGGGAGTCGGTGAGGCGCACAATGACTAAGGAACAATGGGAAAATTTCACTTGGGAAGATTTCAAGACTAAGTTGTATGAGAAATACATACCGGGATGCTATAGACAGAAGAAACAGAACGAGTTCTGGAATTTGAAGCAGAGGGCTGGGACAGTGACTGAGTATGACAGGGCTTTTAACCAGCTGTCACGATATGCACCAATGTTAGTGGATACTGATGAGAAGCGCGCAGAGAAATTCAGGAACGGACTGCGCCACGAGATCTCGATCTCCCTAGCAAGTCAGGGAGGTCTCACTTACGCACAAACACTGAGCAGGGCTCTCACCATTGAGTCATTGCTACCAAGGGAGAAAGGAAATGCTCCTAGACAGTCTGGATTTGTACCACCTCAAGATGGTGGTAAAGGAAAAAGGAAATGGAACGAGAGAACGGGTGGAAACCCTGGAAATGGAAATGGATATGGGAAGAAACCATGGGCTGAAAACTAAAATCAGAATCAGCCTCAGAACCAACAGCATCAGGCAGTTATTAAAACACCTTGCCCGAAGTGTCAGAAACTCCACCTGGGAGAATGCCTGAGAGGAGTGAACGTCTACTTTACCTGCGGAGAAACTGGGCACTATACTTCGGCTTGTCCAAGGAAGAGAGGAGGAGCACCGCAACAGCCACAGAACCAGGGTCGTGGAGGACATTAGGGGCCGCCCCAAAATGCTAGGGCATATGCCCTTAACCAAAACCAAGCAGCGGGAAACCAAGAAAACTTGGCAGGTATGATTAATGTCTTGGACATGCCGATAATAACTTTGTTTGATACTGGAGCATCCCACTCTTTCATTTCACATGCTGCTTGTAAGAGATTAGAACTGACTCCACAATTGGCAGAGACAACTTTAGAGGTTAGCACCCCTGGTGGTGGAAGATTGGCTGCTAAGGACATTATTTCGAACTTAGAGCTGAACATAGGCGCTGAAATGTTTAAGGCAAATTTGTATGTCCTCGCTATGATAGAATTTGACATGATCCTAGGAATGGACTGGCTTACTCAAGTCGGTGCCACGATACTGTGTAACGAGAGAAAAATCTCTTTCCAATCCGTTGAAAATGAGAAGACAAGTTTTCATGGCATAAGAATGGGGGGAATGGTACCAGTGATTTCAGCAATGAAGGCCACAAAGATGATGAGGAAGGGAGAATGTCAGGCTTTCCTAGTCAGTTTGACAGGAGAACATGAAGTAGAGAAAACGATCGAAGAAGTTCGTATGGTTCAAGAGTTCAAAGATGTTTTTCCCGAAGAATTGCCCGGTATGCCACCGAACAGACAATTAGAATTCACGGTAGATCTAGAACCTGGAGCAGCACCAGTATCCAAGGCACCTTACATAATGGCTCCGTCGGAGTTACAAGAATTGAAAGTGCAACTACAGGAATTGTTGGACCTAGGTTTCATACGACCTAACGTATCACCGTGGGGAGCACCTCATTTATGCCTAATTGTTCTAATTTTAGGGGTTTGCATTTGCATATTTTAAGTTAAATCTTCTGGAAATTGGTGCGTTTTATGGTGTATTTTATGCTTTGCAGGAGATTTAGGTTTTCAAGATGAAGAGTGCAAATTTTGGAGAGTTTGGGCTAAGAATTACGTTTTTGTGCATACTCTGGCACATCAGAGAAGCGAAGCCCCGCGCTGCAGAGAAATCCAATCGCCAGAGAAATGCGCTCTGTCGCTGCAAAGCCAGTGCAGAGGAGAGAAAACCAGAGCAGCGAAATCACAAGCCAGAGAAATCACTTCGCTGCTGAAGTCTCGCCAGAGAAATCACTTCGCTGCTGAAATCCGCGGAATGCCAGAGGAATCGAAAGCGCCAGAGGAATCGAGAGCCGCGATTTCCGCCAGGGCGGAGATTATTTTCGGAGCACGCGACACAGGTGGAAGTTGCCTTATCTTACACGATTTTATTGCCTTTAGAGTTCTACTTTGCATGGCAACTTCCATGGTGATCCATAGGGATTCGAAGTCTATAAATAGGGCCATACTTTTCATTGTAAAACACATTCCCCTTGCCCTAATCTTTAGTTTCCGCTAGGCAGCCAAAGTTAGGTTACATGCTTTCTTAGTCTTAGTTTCGATTAATGTTCTTAGTTAGTTTAGTATAGTTCTTTTAATTCATGTTTTAGATTAGTTTCCCTTTAGAGTTGTAATTACGTGACAGATTACTTCTCGAGACGATTTACGGTATTTATTTAATCAAGTTTATTTATTTGCTTTTTCCTGCGTTTACTTTAAATTCTGCAATTTAAATTATGCACTTTAAATTATGCAAGTTAGTTTCTGCCTAGTTAGATTAGATTAGAAGTTTTAATTAAAGTTATTTAAATTCAATTTGCCTAGTTAATTCTTTACTTTAAGTTGGTTTAATTCTTGCCTAGGGTTTAATAGTTTCACACCTAGATAATTTTAAGATTAAGTTTTATTTAAGTTTAAATTACAAGAATTAGTTAATAATTCTTTTTCATGCCTAGATAATTCTTTAGTTTAAGTTTCTAGTTAAGTTTATTTTCCCAGCTTTAGATAATTTTACAGCTTTCAATCCTTAGTTTATAGCTTTCTTGTGACATAATTAATTGCCCTTAAAGATCTTCCTTGAGAGACGACTTTGGGTTAGCTTATCACTGCTAGGATGTCCTTGTTTTATTGCAAGTCAATCTAGAGTAGTGTTTAGGTTGAGTCAGCACCAGTCCTATTCGTCAAGAAGAAAGATGGTTCACTAAGGATGTGTATCGATTATAGGGAATTGAACAAGCTCACGATAAAGAATAGATATCCTCTTCCGAGGATAGACGACCTGTTCTATCAGTTGAGAGGAGCCGGTGTGTTTTCCAAGATTGACCTATGATCTGGTTACCACCAACTAAGAATGAAAAGAGAAGACATCCCAAAGACAGCCTTTCGAACGCGTTATGGACATTACGAGTTCACCGTGATGCCTTTTGGTTTAACGAATGCCCCAACAGTCTTCATGGACCTGATGAACAGAGTTTTCCATCAGTACCTCGATAGTTTTATCTTAGTGTTCATTGACGACATCCTCATATACTCTAAGACTGAAGAGCAACACGAGGAACACTTACGCATCGTACTCGAAACACTGCGTAATGAGAGACTGTTTGCCAAATTCAGCAAATGTGAATTTTGGTTAAAGGAAGTGATGTTTCTCGGTCACATAGTGTCGACTGAAGGAATCAAAGTAGACCCCGCCAAGGTCGAAGCAGTCAAGGAATGGAAGCCACCATCAAACGCCAATGAGATCAGAAGTTTCCTCGGTCTAGTAGGTTACTATAGAAGATTCATCGAGGGATTCTCGAAATTGGCTAGGCCAATGACTCAGCTTTTGAGAAAATGGACTAAAAATGTTTGGTCTGAAACTTGTGAGCAAAATTTTAAGGAGCTCAAGACAAGGCTAACCACTGCTCCAGTGTTAGCAATACCAAAAGAGAATGAAGAATTCGTGGTGTACACTGATGCCTCGAAACTAGGATTGGGTTGCGTGTTGATGCAAAATCAGAAAGTGATAGCATACGCGTCTCGTCAATTGAAGCCCCATGAGCTGAACTACCCGACTCATGATTTAGAACTAGCAGTCGTCGTGCACGCGCTAAAGATTTGGAGACACTACCTCTATGGAGTTAAGTGTGAGATCTTTACAGATCATAAGAGTTTAAAGTACTTCTTCGAGCAAAAGGATTTGAACATGAGACAACGAAGATAGCTCGAATTAGTAAAGGATTACGATTGCACCATCAGTTACCATCCAGGAAAAGCGAATGTAGTAGCTGACGCCCTGAGTCGAAAGACGAAGGCTAAGCTAGGGTATTTCATCACCCAGCAGAAGGAACTGATCCGTGACTTTGCCTCACTCAGTTTAGAAATTGTTCATCCTCCGAACACAGTATCGGATTGTGTAGCTGCGCTGACAGCTAAACCTGATTTGAGAGAAAGAATTGTGCAAGCACAAACAGAAGATTGGTTCTTGAAGAAGATGCGTCTCGCTGCAAGAACAAATGAAACGAAGGGATTCACTGAAGCCAAGTATAACGCACTTATGGTTGGTGAAAGATTGTGTGTGCCACATAAGGAAGAGTTAAAGAACGAGATTATGAGCGAAGCTCATGATACTCCTTACATTGCACATCTAGGCAGCACAAAGATGTACCAGGATTTAAAGAAAATTTTTTGGTGGAAAGGAATGAAAAGAGATGTAGCCTTGTTTGTGGAGCGATGCCTCGCTTGTCAACAAGTGAAGGCCGTGCATCAGAGGCCGTATGGAATGCTGCAACCACTACCAATCCCCGAGTGGAAGTGGGAGCACATCAACATGGACTTCGTAGTGAGCCTACCAAAGTCAGCACGTGGAAACAGTGCAATTTGGGTCATAGTGGACCGATTATCAAAGTCAGCACACTTTCTGCCAATTCAAATGACTTTTGGATTGGAGAAACTTGCAAAGTTATATGTCAAGGAGATAGTACGCCTTCACGGTGTACCTGTATCTATCACGTCAGATCGTGACACCAGATTCACATCGCGTTTCTGGAAAAGTTTACAAGAAGCAATGGGCACTCAGCTGAACTTCAGCACATCGTACCACCCTCAGACTGACGGACAGTCAGAAAGAACGATTCAGATTCTAGAAGATATGTTGCGAACGATTGTCGCAAACAAAGGTGGAAGTTGGGAGGATTTGTTACCACTCGTGGAATTTGCTTATAACAACAGTTATCAAGCAACAATTGGAATGGCTCCATATGAGGCTTTGTATGGCCGAAAATGTCGATCACCACTTTACTGGGATGAAGTGGGTGAAAGAAAATTGTTAGGTCCTGAACTGGTCCAACAGATGGTTGAGAAAGTCGACCACATCAAGCAAAGAATCAAAGAAGCTCAAGATAGACAAAAGTCTTACGCCGATAAATGCCGATCAGAGTTAGAATTCAATGTTGGGGATCGAGTTTTCCTTAAGGTTTCTCCCTCAAAGGGGGTTATACGTTTCGGAAAGAGGGGCAAGCTACGACCCCGTTATATAGGACCTTTTGAGATCCTAGATAAGATAGGCCCTGTAGCCTATAGGTTGGCGTTGCCGCCTAGTATTGGAGATGTGCACAATGTGTTTCATGTCTCGTAGTTAAGAAAGTACGTGTTTGATCCAAAACATATGATTAAGCAAGATGAAGTGGTCATAGCCCAGGACTTAAGTTATGAAGAGAAACCAGTCCAGATACTTGATTGCAAGGTTCAAGTTTTACGGAACAAGAATATTGTTCTCGTTAAAGTGAAGTGGAATCATCACGTGATGGAAGAGGCCACATGGGAACTTGAAGATTCAATGAAAGTCAAGTATCCCCAGCTAGATTTTCAAGGTATGTAATTTCGGGGACGAAATTTGCTTTAAGGAAGGAGGGATGTAATACCCCGTTTCCTCGAGCTAAGTTTAGAATAAATTTTGAACTTAGATTTAAGATGATTCACACTGGATTGAGAAAAAAAGATTTTTTTTTAATTCCAACAAAAATGATTTACAAAAGCATTTATAAATATTTAATCCATTTAAATTCTTGTGCATTGCATATTGATTTACATTTGAGTAATTAAATGAAAGCCCAACCCATCTTGACAAAGCCCGACCCATCTTTGATCCTAGATATTTTGCTCACCTCTCGGCCGCCTCACTATTTCCCTCTCTCCTCACCTTTAACTCCTCCGCAAGCACTCAAACAATAGCCAAGATATTTCTCTCATTTCACTCACTTCATCTCTCTCGGACTGAACCTCAAGAAAGAGTCGTGAGCTCTACTGAATTAGGGAGATGAGAAGAGCAAGGAGATGAGTGCAGAGAAGAGCAGAGTAGCGAGAGTGCGGAGCTAGATTGCAGAGCTCGGACGCCAGAGCTAACCGGCAGGGCTGAAGTGCAGAGCTAACCGGCAGGGCTGAAGTGCAGAGCTAACCGGAAGAGCTGAAGTGCAGAGCTGAAGTGCGGAGCTAAACTAGCAGAGCTGATTGGCAGAGCTAAAGTGCAGAGCTGACCGACAGAGCTGAAGTGCAGAGTTAACCGGCGGAGCTGGAGTGCGGAGCAGAGCGAGAGGGCAGAGCAGAGCTGGAGGGCAGAGCAGAGCTGGAGTGTAGAGCAGAGCGAGAGGGCAGAGCAGAGCTGGAGGGCAGAGCAGAGCTGGAGTGCAGAGCAGAGCTGGAGGGCAGAGCAGAGCTGGAAGGCAGAGCAGGGTTGGAAGGGGCAGAGCAGGGCTGGAAGGGCAGAGCAGAGCTGAAAGGCAGAGCTGACCAGCAGAGCTGACCGGCAGAGCTGACCAGCAGAGCTGATTGCCAGAGCTGACTAGCAGAGCTGAAGAGTAGAGCTGACTAGCAGAGCTAAACTAGCAGAGCTGAATGCCAGAGCTGACTAGCAGAGCTAAACTAGCAGAGCTGAATGCCAGAGCTGACTAGCAGAGCTATATTGCAGAGTAGAGCTAAATCGCAGAGCAGAGGTAGATTGCAGAGCAAAGCTATACCACATAGCAGAGCTGGGATAGCCAGAGCTGGTAGAGACCAGAGTTAATGTAGCAGAACAGAACGGAGTAGAGAACTTGTGCATATTAAGTAAACACTTATATGCTTAAGTATGAAATGAGTCATGCATTGCATCATGATTTAATTGGTTATTTATATTTCCAATTACAAAAGAAGGTCGAGTAAGAATATTGTTGGTGTTCTTAACTCAAGAGAAAATATTTTCAATTATTTATTCATTAAATTTTGAAAACCCGGCTAAGTGAATCATAGAATGTTAAGCACTTTACCGTGACTTGAGTTTAGATTCAAGGAGACCTTTTGAGAATAGATTTCTTGTAGGCCTTGAAAATCAGGAGGATTAGCACTGCTATTCCGATTCAGAGATAAGTTAAACGACAGGCTTTGCCTAAACAGGTGGGCTTATTTTCCAAATGTATGATTGAGCTAATGAGCTTAAATGTTTGTGATATATAAATTGTTTATCCAATGAAATGTTTATGTGCACTCTGCTCTGTTTAAGGCTCGCCACAATGAATCAATTGAGGTTCTCTTATGGCCTAACACGTTATTTGAGAATTGTGTACACCGTTAGCTGACCTGGTGGGTTGATCTCCATCGGACACTAACTAAGAGGCGTTATAAGGGTGCTTGCTGGATGTGTTCCGAAGCGTGTAAAGTAAGGGCCTGCCTGGGTTGCGTCCCGAGGTCAAAAGAAACTTGTCTGGGTTACGCCCTCAGTTCAAGTAAATGGGATAAATGGATCCGTCGGTGGCTAAAAGGTCCGGGATCATAGCGAGTAACAGAAATGAGTGTGACAACTGCGCGCAAATTAAGCACATATATATTTATATAATGAAATGTTTTAACATGTTTAGAAGTTATTTCACTTCAAAATCTTCTAAGTCATGTCAATATGTTTGGATAAACCGTTCTTTAGATTATGAAATGTTTCAAAAGTTGCAGCCCACTAAGTACATTAGTACTTAGCCCAAATATCTTCAAATATTTTTCAGGTTAATGGCTGGTGCTGACGGGACGAGCTGAGGCTAGGATTCAACTCCGTGTTTTGACTTCCGCTGTAGAACTAGCCAGTATCTGTCTTTTGTTTCCTTAACTTAAGACCTTTATGCTACGACTCTAAACGACATCTTTTGTTGAGTCGAGACTATAAATTCGCAAGTATTTCATTCTATAAATGTTAGTTATCTAAAGCATGACACTAAACTTGTGATCCTGAAGTTATTATGTTTGTTGATTGATTTGTATCACTTGAATACCTGTCTTTCTTCATCCAAAGGGGCTAAGCCCGATTGTTATCCCTTTTATTCGGATTTCACAAGGTTTTTCCCTTGTTCATTAAATGATGAGTTGTACCCCGATTATAGTTATTGTTTCAAGAATTGGGGTGTGACAATGAGGTGGAGAGAAGTCCCGAATGCTACGTTGATATCCACTATTGCAACCAAAAGTGCGTGCGGGCTCTTGTATCCAGTTCCGCTCGTTGAGGGGATGAGATCATGCGAACAAAGAGTTAGGTATGTATGATTCCCAACAGAAAAAGCATAAAAGAAGATGGTAGCAATACTTATGCTTCTAGCAGTGGCGGATTCAGGATTTTTAAATTACGGGTACAAAAAAATAATAAAAATATAATCTCATAAATGTAAATGTAAAAGATACTTTAATATTAAAAATAGTACTCCCTCTGTTTCACTATTATTGACCCATAACTTTTGGATACGATAATTAGAAAGAATGTATAAATTGATAGAAAGTGGTAGTATTCATACTTTTTAAATAAGGTATTAATTATTTTTTATGGAAATGAAATAATAATAATAATGAGATAATCCAAAAAATCCGAGGACACAATGAATTTAAAAGTTAAAATTCTCTTTAAAACTCAGAATTATGTGTCGACTCTCACCTATTTGTTTCTTTAGTTTAGTTTGTATTTTCTTTTAATGCACATCACAGCTGTCTTTTTGTAAGAATCAAGGAGCCCTTCATTTAAAAAAAAAAAGAACATTAAAATTGGGCTTCAAGCCCAAATGAAATATAAGAATGAGGAAGGTAATTCGCTGCTCACATTCAGTAATTATTTGAAAACACAAAATATATTAAATAATACACACTATATAATACTACTAAATATTAAAAATTGGGGGTACAGTTGTACCCCCACTGCCCCATACTGCGTCCGCCACTGGCTTCTAGTCTCCCGCTCCACGACCAGTATTAGCCGCAGTAGCATTGAGTTCATCTATTTTTTCCACTTGCAATCGTAGAAAAACCACTCCTGTTTTGGTATATCATTGAATTTCATTTTCTTTTCTCTCAACTGCTGCATTTTTTTAGGGCTTTGAGTTTAAGATACAAAAGGTAGTTGCATGAATTTATAGAGCCTTTTTTATCACGAATATAGGGATACATTGCATTTATCACCCATTAGAAGGGGTAGTTGACACATCACATTGATTAAAGTTTTATGTAAGTCGAAGCAAATGGAATGGCTGCAGATGCCAAGTGCTTGGCAATAGAGGATGTATATTGCGATCCATATCTGGATATTCTGATTGGCCATGATGGTCATTAATTGGAGCTTTGCATTTGATACGTCAAATTATATTTATGACCGCAAAATTTAAATTTAAAAATGTTTGTGGTGTATTATCAGATTCAACTAACTCAAGCATCTATTTATTAACCCCTTCATCTACCATTCAAAGTAATGTTGCTTTGAATCTGAGTTTAAGAAAATCCAACATACTAGGCAGTATTTGAGGGCATCGTATTGCAGTTGCTAGGCTCAAATTCTAGAACTAGTAACCTGCTCGTGATTAAAAAATAATGGAATAGTAAAACCCTTTTTTCGAACACAACAAAATTACAAATTATATTGCAAGTATATGTACACATGAATATACATGAAAATCTACATTGAAGTGTATATGTACTAGTTTTAATTCTTTGCAAACCTTAGTTCTGTATGCGATTGCAGCCGCATAGCCTAAGCTGTAGCATCCCTATTCGTGTTCCACTCTGGAGACGGTTCCACTACGTCCACATACTCCACATGGTCGGGCTCAGTGAATTCGTTGTCGCTCGGGAGATTATCGAATTCTTGTTCTACGGTATTCTTGTTGCAATTTATGCCACTGACCTTGCATTTGTTGTTGCTTTGCTAACTCTAAACTTATTGACCTCTTTGTTAACTCTAAACTTGCAATTAGCTCTAGGTCAATGTGCACTCTTCTTCTCCTTGGTCTACATATTTTTTTACTGGTGGAGCTTATACACTGACCTTGTATTTGTTGTTGCTTTACCTCAGCCCAAAGACGAGAAACAGTCAGCCGAAAAAACGTTGAACTTCTCCTCGAAAGCCTTCATTTTCCCCCTTGGTGGCTTGCCATTCTTGTTATCAACAAGCAAGAATTGAAGGATGGAAGATCTTTCTTCAGTGGACAAGTCTTTCCTTCTCATTTTTTCTTCTTTTTTGGTGTTTTAGTAGATTGATTGTAAAATGTAGAATGACTTTCTTTTTATAGAATTAGTGTGTACTTAATTATGTGGGAAATTCGAAATTTTTGGTTAAATTGAAAGTGTTGTTCATTTTAGAAATTTCTTACGCCTTTTATTTTGTGTTCTAAATCTACTGCCCAAACACAGAATACAATAAGGGCGTGTTTGATATTGTCTAATACACTGTATTAGCTAATTTAGTACAGATCAGTCTAGTGTTTGGTATTATTTAGTATTAATGCGGATGACCCGGTTTAATCCCACGATCCAGTATTATTAATCCAGATTTCTTAGGATTAATAATACTACCTCCCCTCCTAGGATTAACTTAAACCAGGATATTCTGTATTTAGCCATGATAGCAAACACCAACTCAGTATTAATAATCTGTCATTATCCATGCTAAATATTCTGGTTACAAATTATCCTACATAATCCTTTACTGAAAACCAAACGAGCCCTAAGAGCATCCATAGTGCGGATGCCCTAGTGCCGACTCGAGCTGGCAAGGGAATGGGGGGCGGTGTTGGCGTGCCGACACGGCTTGTTCTGAGCCCGTTCGATGGTGCTGGGCACGGATGGTTAATATGTTGAGCACGTGCATTTCACGCCTCAACTTAAAAAAAATTAATTTTTTCATTATTTTTTTTTTCTTTTTTGACCGTTGCTCATAGTCAAACGACTCTTTCCTTTTCCTTTCTTTTCCTTTTTTTCCTCTGTATATACTACATTAATTCCACAATTTTTTTCCACATTCAACACAACTCACTCTCCATTCTCAATCTATTCTCTTACTTTTTTATTTCAATTTATTCTCTTTAAATTATTTGAAGAAATGGAGAGAGGTTTCGACGAATTTTTCAATAACTATTCTCAAGATTCGGGTGTGCCTACTACCAACCCAATGATGGGGTTCGCCCCTTTCTCTGAAGCCTGCAACAACTGTTCAAGAGAACAAGGAAAAGCTTGAGCGGACTGGTTCGTGACACAACAAGCAACGGACGAGCGCACTCGCGCGAAAGCCGTATAGTGTAAGCGCATCCATTTTTGGGGCATCACTCTCTGCCTTCGGTAAACACAGAGTTATTAATAGTTCATATTATTACACAGGGTACTTCCAATCTTCAACTTATCCATGACCTTATCGTCACAGTCAGGAGAAAATGGAACAAAGACTTTAGGTGACCATAATACCGAGGCAGACTTCCATGGTTTCTTGCGAGATGATCGGCCTTCCAAACCAAAGAAAGCGGTAAGCGAAAAAGAAGAGCAGTCAAGCTAAAGCATTATGATCAAACGGGAAAGATGTACAACAACTAAAGAGGTAGAACAGTGGTTAGGGCAAAAAAATGTCCTAATGTTCTACCTCTACTCTAAATAGGTTTTTCCTGGTCCTTTCAAACTAGTCTTTCTAAACCTAGAAAAGGGGGCAAAGATGATGCCGGTGGAAAAAAAGAATAAGATTTCAAATGAAATGAAAAGTTGTTCAATCAAGCAAAAGCTACCCGAGGAGATCGATCAGGCAAAAGGTAGCCACCTTCACACACGGTATCCACCCTTTGGCCTCTAGGGGTTCTAGTTTGCCCGACCACTGTGGATTTTTTAAAGTCATCTTCTTTTTAACTTAAGGGAACTGGAGAGGGAGCTAAGGCCCTCTAGAAAGTACGCATTTAAGTATGCATTCATTTGAGTAAGAAATGATTGGTAGAAATTCTTTGTCAATTCTGGAAAGGGGGTAGCGACTGTTTATTAAAAACACAGGACTCTGCTAAGTGGTAACACGATGTATAGAGTCTGACACCTGCCCAGTGCTGGAAGGTCGGAAGGAGAAGTGTTAGTTGCTTTGAATGGAAACCCCGGTAAACGGCGGCAATAACTCTAACTGTCCTAAGGTAGCGAAATTTCGCCATTACTATCAAAGCTATTGGACATCAATGGTATTGGACTTATGAGTATTCGGACTATAACAGTTCCGATGAACAGTCACTCACTTTTGACAGTTATACGATTCCAGAAGATGATCCAGAATTGGGTCAATCACGTTTATTAGAAGTGGACAATAGAGTGGTTGTACCAGAAAAAAGTCATTTACGTATTATTGTAACACCTGCTGATGTACCTCATAGTTGGGCTGTACCTTCCTTAGGTGTCAAATGTGATGCTGTACCTGGTCGTTTAAATCAGACCTCTATTTCGGTACAACGAGAAGGAGTTTACTTTTTTAGGCTGGCAATCTTCCACCCCCCGGTGAACACACCGCCCGTTATCGAAGCCGACGAAGTGAAGCCAAAGTCTTCAAAGGGCCGCACCGGGTACAACTTCGTCGAGTCGGAGCTCATATGCATGTTGTGGGCGGAGGCTACCCACAACTCTATATTGGGAGATGGTCAAAGGGCTACCGAATATTGGGGTGACATCACAGAGAAATTCAACGCGAGAAGGCCACCAAGAACTATTGTTCGTGAGCTCAGACATATCAAATCACACTTTCAACGCGTTCAAAAAAATATTAAAGTGTGGGAAGCAATATACGACAAGTGCAAAGCCAATTGGGGTAGCGGGATGAGCGACGAGCAAATCACTGAAGTCGCGCAAGAAATCCATGAGTCCAACCATGGAGGGAGATTCAATCAATTTAAAGCTTGGATGACCTTGCGCAAATGTTAGAAATTTCGCATCTCAGGGCAAGAATGTACATTCCACGAAGAAGTCAAAGGGGTCTGAGGGAGTGGCCACTACAACATCTTCAGAGCCAAGTATCACGATGATGCCCCAAGGTCAGAAAGCGGTGAAGCACGATAAATACAATGGGAAGAAGGTGGAATCGTCGTCGTACTACGAGGCACTTGAAAAAGTTGCCGAAAGCATAAAAGAACATGCCACTCAAATTGGTTTCATCGTCGAGGCAAAAGCTAGAGCAGCCGAAGCAAGGCTCAACGAAGCCGAGGTGCGAAGGGACGAGCTCGACTTCAAACTTATCAACACAAATACTTTGGGCTTGTCGGAGGTTCAATTGGCATTGCACAATAGCATGCTCCAAGAAGTGATGAGGCGTAGAGGATTGATGTAGGGTAGCTTTAAATCAATGTACATTTTTTTAATTCGTGTTGAATTTCAAATTTTAATTAGTTAAATTTATGTAATTTTTATTTTATTCTAATTAATGCAATATTCAATTTTTAATTTAATGAAATGTTGAATTTTAAAATAGAAGAATAAAAATTGAATTAAATGAAAATGAAGATTATAGTGCCACTTATAGAGTCAATGCACTGGAGATGGGTGGCGTTAAGGTGGGGACCACCAATTAGCGATGCTCTAAGCGGACACAAGAACAAGAGAGAATGAGGGAAGGGTGAGGTGGGTAGGCCCGTGCATCGGTTCATATCCGAACCAAACCGACCCAATTTCCCTAAACTGAAACCGAACCGAGTGTTCAAATTTACGAATCGAACTAAACGCTAAAAAATATAAAACAGACCAAAATCGAACCAGCCAAAATCAATTGATTTCGGTCGGTTACCGAACCGAGCCGCCCTTAAAATTTTCGCAGCATTTCTGAACAATTCAAAGTATTCATTCTGAAATTTTTATTATGATTAAGAATGAACAATAGTAAACCGAAACCTTAATTAAATACAACAAAGGATAGCAGCAGTTAAGCCTACTGCTATCGGTGAAAAATTGTCGTTGCCGATGTTCGATCGCCGATAGTTGTTGGCCGTGACAATGGTCGAGGGGGAGCCAAGGAGGCAGCGTGCTGTGGAGGTCCTGGAGGAGGCTGGAGAACGGAGCAGAGAAGGGACGCAGTGCAGGCCTGTCGCGGAAGTGTAGCGTCGTGCTTGAGGAAGAGCAGAGAGCGATCTGGTGGGTAGGGGTGCCGCTGATTCAGTGCGATTGTGGAGACAAATTTGAGAGAATGTGAGGTCGGGATATAGATTTGATAAAATTAAGGTTTTATTTCATAATTTGAGATTTTATATAATATATTATATATTGCTCCCTCCGTCCCATTAATGTTGTCCTATTTCTTTTGGGCACGTGTATTTAAAGGAATAAGATTATAGTATAAAAGTGTGTAAAGGTGTGTGGGGCCACATTATTTGTAGTGTAAAATTATTACCAAAAATAGAAACATGTCAATATTAATGAGACACCCCAAAAAGAAAAACATGCCAACAATAATGGAACAGTGGGAGTACATATTTACATTATATATATATATATATATATATAGATAGATATATATATATATATATAGATATATATAGATATATATATATATGTGTGTGTGTGTGTGTGTGTGTGTGTATGGGCGCGCTCCAGTGAGACCCCCTATTTTTCGTGTAACATGAGGACAATGAATAAGACATATAATACTAATGAACAAGACGTATATCTAACGAACAAAATATATATACTGATGAAAAACAAAATTTAAAAAATTGGTAATGAATAAGACATACTCCCTCCGTCCCTGAAATAAGTTCATCTTTTCCTTTTTGGGACGTCCCCCAAATAAGTTCCTCTTTCTTTCTTTCCATTTTTGGACAACTACCCCACCACTAATAATACTTTATTTATTCTTATTTTTCACTTTTTCACCACTCCCAATACTAATTATAACACATTTTCACCACTCCCAATACTAATTATAACATATTTTTCTCCACTATCAATACACTTTACCACTTTTCCTTAAAACCTGTGTCGTCCTCAAAGAGGAATTTATTTTGGGGACGGAGGGAGTATATACTGATGAACAAGACATTATATACAGATGAACAATGCAGTATATACTGATGAATAACAAAATTTAAAATATTTTGCTCCCTCCAGGATTCGAACCCTGCTAGAAAAAATCTCTCTCCAAATACAATATCAGCCATAGGATTGATAAAATAAACGCATTAGATCGTACTCATGTTACACGAAAATTATGGGGTCTCATTGGAGCGGCCTCATATATATATATATATATATATATATATATATATATATATATATATATAACTGTGATCATATAGTACCATGTCCTTAGGTAGTACGTAGTACCCAATCTTGACCGCACATTTTGGACACATGGCACACTAAGATTGTGACACGTGGCAAGGAGCTTCCAAGACAATTTAAGACAAAATATGCAAAGGGGTAAAATCGGAATATATTTTTTGGATATTAAAAAAAATTAAAAATATATACTTCCTCCGTCCCACCGAACCAACCCAGACCGAATATATATAGTGGGCCGATCCGGTCCGGTCCGGACGGGTTCGGCGGGTCCGGATTGGGTTTGCTCACCCCTACATACACGTTCTACATAAAATTCATACATTTTTTCCTAATTCTTATTTTTTATTTTAAGAGATGTTCTCACGGTAGCCCTTCCCTATATATATATATAGGTGAAATAATATAAATTTTATGTAGAACACATATGAATTCGCTGTATAAAGGTAAAAAATTGTGAAAAATAAATTTTTGCTATCTTTGGGATTCGAATTCAGGACCATGAATTCATTCAACAGGATGATGAATCAACCGTAGATCTTGATGATCTAAGGGCTGAAAATAATTCTTTATTTTATATCTTAAGAAGTGTACTCATTTTAGCCCTCATCATCATCATTATATAATACGGTTTGGGGTTTCTGCGCTCCCCTTGATTTTAGGTCCTATTTGGCATATCTACGAATTCAACGTTTAAAATCCCTGCAATTCTAGAGCTTCTAACTCAATTATGTCAGTATCGCTCACATGACAATATAATTCCACATCAATTATTATTTTATATATATTATTTAATTAAGTTAAACATTGTAAAATCATTTGATGATCCACCGATACCCACAATTTGTCTTCTCTTCCCTTCTCCACGCCGACCACCACCTCCATTTTTCTCTTTGCGACGATTCGACCCACCGGCCGATGCCACCTCCATTTTCCCCTCCCTCTGCCGGCGATTTGACTCACCGGCCGCAGCTGCGATCTGCCACCTTTCGCCGCTCCGCTAGAGATCTGCCCTTCCACCTTCTTCGATGCCACCTCCATTTTCCCCTCCCTCCCCCGGCGATTCGACCACCGGCCGCATTCCACCGCGATTCGCCGCGATGAGATCTGCCCCTTCCACAGTTCCACCTTCTGATCCGACCAGAACTTGCCGCCCCTCACAATCGCCGGAAGAAACAAGAAGAATTCGCGTAAGCCCTCTTTTCGTATCTGCAAATTTGGGGGTTTCCTATTTTCCCCATTTTTTGCTTTTCGTAGAATTCGACGCGGTTACTCTCGATGCTCGAATGCGCGCCTCCGGCCCGAGCTCCGCCGCTGTGGATCAGTCCTCCGCCGCGGCGATCCTCTACTCACCCGGCACCACCGGGTGAGTAAAGGGAGCCTTGCTTACGTACCGGAATTTGATCGCATTGGTGCCAGGGCTGTATCACAACTGGCGGGACCTCCCACCGCTGCGTTCTGCTTTGCCGAACCACCCACTCTGGCGCCCTCCGCGATCTGCCGTGATTCTTGGTATGTATTAATTAGTTTCCTGATTTAATTCCTACACAGCCATTGTAAATATAGAATGATTATAGTTAAGTTTAGAAAGATTTGTTTTTGGAAAGATGTTTAATAATGGAAACTTAAAACCTAGATTTTGAGCTATAAGTTTCTTAGTTAATAGTGATTTACGCCACATACTTTTCTTCTCCTTTATTGTGTTTCTTCTTCTTTGTTTGAGAATCGACTAAGTCGACGGAGTTGGTCTTCTCTGCCGCGACTATATGCCGTCCTTGAGCCCCGAAAATCGTTCGACGATGCGCAGTCGTGCCGTCGTCTCGAGTCCAAGGTAAACCTTTTTCTTCTTTTGCTGTGTTTCATTTGCAGTGATTTTTTTCTGCATTAGATTGATTTCTCTCTGTATTTCTCCATATTGCAGCACCCAAATCGAATATTTTTGGCTTCCTTTCATCTACAATTGTAAGTGAGTGCTCTTCTTGAATCTCGACTCAATTTGGTGGCTATGTGTAAATTAGTTGCTTTGCATGTTGAAATTGTAATGATTCTGAGTTTTTTGTGGTGTGGATTTAATTTGTAATTAAGAAGATTCTTTTGTGATATTGTATTCCAGTTTGTTCATGGGTCGAAGCCAGAAGGATGTTTCCTTCAGCAATCCTGTATTTCAAGGTTTTGATTTGGTTGCTTAATTTTGTGCTTTTTGGGGTTGATTGTTTGGGTGTTTGCGAGAATCTCAAATTTTGAATTTGTTGATGTTTTTTCTGCTCAAATTTCTATGTTGTTCCTTTTCTCCAACTTGGAAATGATTGAATTTTGAGATTTAGTTTTTACGAATATAAATGCAATTTTATTATTGTGCTTTTTGTGGGATTGATAATTGATTCTTCTGAATTTTAATTTTTTCATAGTTAGTTAATATTTATGAATTTTATATGTGGTTGAATAGGAAGCAGTGAGGCATGGTTCGATCCTGATGGATTGATTAATTCAGATGGAGAAGATGAATTTTATAGTGTTCAAGATGGTTAGTTTTTACCCATTTTTTACCCTTTTCTTGATTAAAAAATAATATAACTGCACTTGTATTTATTTATGATGTTATACATTGTTGACTTGATTTAAAATGTTGCAGATGTATCTCAAACTGGATCAAATTAAGAAGAATTCGAAAGAGAGGTTTAAACAAGAGTGATTTATTTGACTGAATTTAATGTTCTTGACCTTCTTGATTGAATCGATAATATGTGTGTGTGTGTGTGTGAATTGGATTATTTTTTATGGTGTGCGTGGTGTACTTATAGATTTAATTATTTAGTTTTGAGGAGCTGTATTGGTGCTTAACATGTTGCTATACATAAAAATTTAGAAGTTTCATAAGTGCAGCTTCTTCTGTTACCATGCGAAATATGTTACTTATATTTGAACAATAAATTCAAATAATGACCTAGATAAACTCCCTTACTAGAAACTGTTCTAGAGACAAACAAACAAATTCTAAATCCTTCACTACTTTTTAGTATACTTTGTGAAATAGTTGAATTATATCCACCAACAATTCTGCATTATTACAAAAAAATTGCATGATTCCCACGCAAAGCCACCATATATGCATCACAAAATAATGCATAACATCAGAAATAATTCACTAATAATGTATAGCATCAGAAATAGAAATATATACAAAATAATTTAAACTAAAGTAATAAGTCTGAGAAAATTAAGACGAGAAAAGTTGTTTGTAAGATGACTAATAAAAAATGGAAAGTCTTAGGGAGCATTTCTCATTGTGATGTTAAAAAGAAAGAATCAGCATAAATATTTGATGTTTTGGTAATGGGTGGTGAGTATATTTGACGGGTAGCGGGTTGGTGGATATCCGCGGGTTGCGGGTGGCAAATAGTAGTGTACACGAAGTTGAAATTTTCTCTAAAATTTGCTGCAGTTTCGTGGTGATTTATTTATTGGGTGTTTTATTGCAGGATGTCGACGCCGAGAAACAGCAACGCCCCTACCTCTCAAGCCTGGCGGGTCTCCGACGGATAGTGGGTGGCGAGTATCCGACGGGTAGCGGGTGACGGGTATCCACGGATTGCGGATATGGGTGGCAAATAGTAGTGGGTGGCAAATAATTTTTTCGAATATACGAATATACGTTTTGCTAAGTCATGTAAAGGATGAAAGTCCTCTTTAATTTTTTTTTATATTTTAGTTTGATATTTAACGAATACCTATGTCATGTTAATACTTATTTTATTGAATAATATTCATTATTTATAAATATATTATGAAAAGGAGGTGATTTTTTTTATTTATAAACTATAATATCAAATAATTCCCGTCGAATTTCGACGAGTTACACACTAGTATATATATATAGGGGGCTGCTCCAATGAGACCCCCTAATTTTAATGAGATCTAGGGCACGATCTGGTTCGTTTATTTTATCAATCCTATGGCTGATATTGTATCTGGAGGATGATTTTTTTTCGCAGGGTTCGAATCCTGGAGGGAGCAGAATATTTTAAATTTTGTTATTCATCAGTATATACTGCATTGTTCATCAGTATATACGGCCTTGTTCATCAGTATATATGTCTTATTCATTACGAATTTTTTAAATTTTATTTTTCATCAATATATGCATCTTGTTCATTAGATATACGTTTTGTTCATTAGTATTATATGTCTTATTCATTGTACTCATGTTACACGAAAAATAGGGGGTCTCATTGGAGCGCGCCCCTATATATATATATATATATATATATATATATATATATATATATATATATATAGGAATGAGATCATGTAGTATCCAATGCTTATAATAGATCCGTAGATCCAAATCTAGACCACACATTTATGACATGTGGCGCATCAAGATGTCGACACGTGGCAAGAAGCTTCCAAGCATTTAAAGGCAAAATCTGGAGAGGGGTAAAATTGGAATCTAATTTTCGAAATTAAAAAAAAAAATTAGATTTTCTCAAAATAGGTATATTTTATATGCATAAAGTTTCATACGAGAATGCATGAACTTTCATATAAAAATGCATAAGTTTCATATAAAAATGCATAAGATTTCACCCCACCCCCCACATCCCTGAACCCCACCCCCACCCACCCCCTACCCCCCACCCCCCACCCCCGATTTTTTTTTTAAAAAAAAAAAACAGATTTTCTGACCCCCGACCCACCCCTACCCCCACCCCCCACCCACCCACCCACCCCCTCCACCAATTTTTTTTTATTTTTATTTTCTCAAAAACTGATTTTCTGATCACTGACCCCCCCCCCACCCATCCACCCCCCGACCCCACCCCCTAAAAAAAAATTTTTTTTTGAAAAATTGATTTTTACATGCATAAAAAAATTACATGTTTTACATGCATATACTTTCGCACAGAAATGCATATACTTTCACACAAAAATGCATATACTTTCACACAAAAATGCATTACATTTTTTGAAAAAATACTCTCTCCGTCCCGCCCAAGATGCTACATATTCCTTTTTGGGTCGTCCCAACGAATATGCTACATTTCTGTATTTGGCAAAAATAAGGAATTTTAAACACTTAATTAACATTAATTAAGTATTTCTTTATTACATTCTCTCTCCTACTTTATCACTTTGTTACATTCTCTTTCTTACTTTATCACTTTATTACTTTCTATCTCCCACTTTATCACTTTATTATTACACACTTAGGGGCCGTTTGATTTGCAGTTTAGGATTGATTAGGATTAAAATTATCTTGAGAAATTAGTGTGGATTAGTGTGGATTTATATTATTTCATGGGTGTTTGATATCATGGCTACTTAATCCTATATTATGTTTGATATACATAGGATTATGTTGGATTATATTATCTAATACCAAAACTATCCTCACATAATTTTAAAAATATCATGTGTGTCCACCATTACTTGGGCATTTGCATCGATATGCGTGAGGAAGGGTAGCAGAATTTTTATCCAACTTCTCAGTATTAAATTTATCCGAGGGGGGGTGGGCGGATTATTAGTATGGGTTAATCCCACAAAATAGCATGGAGAAGTAGGATTAAGTAGGAGTTGACCATATTAACTGCACATGATATCAAACATCACACTAATCTGTATTAATTTAATTTATCCTACCTATAAACTCATATCAAACAGGCCCTTAAAACATTAATCTACAACTTAAATCCCGTGCCGAAATGCAAATGTAGCGTCTTGATCGGGACGGAGGGAGTATAATTTTTTTTGGGCCGGAGGGTGGGTGGGGGGTCAGCGATCAGAAAATCAGTTTTTGAGAAAAAAAAAAATGGGTGGGGAGGGGGGTGGGTGGGTGGGTCAGCGACTCAACAATCAGAAAATCAGTTTTGAAAAAAAAAAATTGGGGGGAGGGGGCGTGGGGGGGTCAGTGGTCAGAAAATCAGTTAAAAAAAAAATTGGGTGAGGGTGGGGTGGGGGTGGGGTGGCGAAAATACCAGATTTATTAAAATGAGATGCATTTTTTGTATAATTTAATGCATTTTTATGTAAAATCTTTATGCACTTTTGTTTGATTTTATATGCATGTGAAACATGACTATTTTGGGGGTGGTAATTAGGGATGTCAATGCAGCCCGAAACCCGTGGGCCGACCCGAATAACCCGACAAAATTAGAGGGTTAGGGTTGAAAAATCGCAACCCGAAAAAACCTCCAGCCCGATTAGCCCGCACCCGGCTAACCCGAAACCCGATAGGGCTAGCCCGAAAACCCGATGGGCTGGCCCGGTGGGCTGACGGAATTGTGACTGATGCATCCAGTTACAACTTCTGCTATGTTTAGATCTATGGTATTTGCTTAAATATATATATGTAACCTCATTAAAAAAAAGTGAAATTAATTAGTTAGAATATATATGTGTGTGTGAGTGCAATCTCATTAAAAAAGGTGAAATTAATTACGGATTTTTTGTAGAAATTGATTATTACTATCTCATTAGTTAGAAATTAATTATTAGTATCTCATTTTAAAGTGATACCAATTTTTTTTTTTCTGTCAATGAGACGTGCATGGCAAATCCACTAATTATTCAGTAATAATCCAGATTGATTCTAGTGCATTGATACATGTAAAATTTTACTATCTCGTTTTAATATAATTTTGTTTATGTAATCTTGAATATCTTATATTTTTGCATTTCATATTTTGCTATATAATTTATATCTTTAATATCTATGTATATTTTATACATTATACATTAGATCATTAGGAATAATAAAATACAAATAATAATTTTATTTTTACGCCTTTAACCTGATTAACCCGATGGGCTAGCCCGAAACCCGAAAGTTTAGGGTTAGGGTTGAAGATTTACAACCCGAAAAAATCTCCAACCCGATTAGCCCGCACCCGACTAACCCGGAACCCGATAGGGCTAGCCCGAAAACTCGGTGGGCTGGCCCGATTGACATCCCTAGTGGTAATGGGGAGGGTTGGGGGGTGGTGTGGGGTGGGTTGGGGGGTGGGGTGGTGTGGGGTGGGGTGGTGAAAATACCAAAACTGTAAAAATCAAATGCATTTTTCTGTTCAAAGTCATGCATTTCATGTGAAAACTTTATGCATCTTCGTGTGAAACTATATGCATCTAAAATATATCTATTTTGAGAAAATCTAAAAAAAATATATATTTTTTTAATTATTAAATCTAAAAATTATATTCCAATTTTACCCCTCTCCAGATTTTGCCTTGAAATGCTTGGAAGCTCCTTGCCACGTGTCACCATCTTGATGCGTCACATGTCATAAATGTGTGGTCTAGATTTGGATCTATGGATCTATTATAAACTTGGATACTACATGAACCCAACCCTATATATATATTGGGAAGGGCTACCGTCAAAACACTTCTTAAAATAAAAATAAAAACGTGTTTCAATGTACGAATTTTATGTAGAACACGTATGAATTCATCCAACAAGGTTACGAATTGTGAAAAATAAATTTTTGCTGCCTTTGAGATTCGAACACAGGACCACGAATTCATCCAACAGGGTTACGAGTCAACCGTAGATCTTAATGATCTAAGGGTTGAAAATTATTTATATTTTATATTTTAAGAATTATTTTTATTTTAATCCTCCCCTATATATATATTATATAGGGGCACGCTTCAGTGAGAGCCCCTATTTTTGTGTAACATGAGAACAATGAATAAGACATATAATACTAATGAACAAGACATATATCTAACAAACAAGATGTATATATTGATGAAAAACAAATTTAAAAAATTGGTAATGAATAAAACATATACTCATGAACAAGGCAATATATACTGATAAATAACAAAATTTAAAATATTCTGCTCCATCCAGGATTCGAACCCTGCGAAAAAAATCACCCTCCAGATACAATATTAGCCATATAATTGATAAAATAAACGCACCAGATCGTGTCATAGATCTCACTAAAATTAGGAGGTCTCATTGGTGCTATATTTCGTAAGAAATAAGAATGATTGAATAAACCAGTATATAATGTTGCATAAGTGAACTAATAGGGCATCCCTGTTGCATTACAGGCATCAAAATAAGATACTGTAATAAATTGAATCTATTTATCAACAGCAGGTGTGCTCCATAATCAAAATCTCTATTCTTTTCTTCATCCACTAAGGCTACAAAAGGTTCGAGGACCCGAAAGAAAATAAGAACTAAGAACATCAATATAACATTATGTGCCATAACCGAGCAACATTCTTCATTTAAACAATGTAATAGAATCTACGAGGCCAAAACACAAGCCAAGCTTCCTCAAGGATGATTAAAGTGAGTGATCAAAATAGTGATCTGTATGTACAAAGAAGACAGAGACTTGCACCCAACTATCATGAAACGCATCGTGACAAAGGCGATTTACAGAGTCCATAAGGGAAAATATCTGATTTCTGTTTAATGCAAGGATTACTCCAAGGGGCGTTAATTATATTTATACTTGATTCTCAAAACGAAACTCAATAAAGCCATGCTTGTCCAGAAACACACAAACATTAATCATCAGTACAGCAAGTCGAAGAAAAACTAACAACTTCTGCATGAAGGCGAGACTAATTTGACAGTAAGCTTTAGCTTCAGTGCACCCCAGAAACTCGTGATGAGTATCTAATGGGGTCAATCTTTCCTTTTACTCTGACAGAAACCAAATGCCATAAGACGTCACATTCTGTAATCTTCCAACGGATCTGGTGTCATAAACCAGGGCTCTCTGTACTTGAATTATAACGAAGCTTCACGAAATCTGAACGTGCACTATGAAATCACACACATTAGTTAGGAGGCGACACAATACACTTCAAGCATAAAAACAAAGCAGTTTCGAGCAACTTCAAGAATATTTATGAAAAAAAATCTTATTGCTCAAACATTCATTTATCTCATTCTTGAAACTACAGTGACTTAGCTTTTTAGAGTTCAGAAGGTTTGACAGTCGAAGAGACCTAGAATTATCAAAATGGATGGTATTGTTTCACGTTATAACATTTTTCAGCTCGATAGTAACATTTTAGTGACCCCTTGCTTTGGAATTCAATAGAAGACATGGGTGCAAAACCTGAAAACTCAAAAATTCACTACAATGCCTGTATAACAGTACATTTACCTTAGGAATTGCAATGAAATCCTAAAGGACTTCAACTATAGATCTCTTTTCTTGTGGAAAACATAGGATCATTCTTACAAGTAGTAAGATGAAAAGGAGCAAGCACAAAAGATGGAGGAAAATGAAAGCGCACTCATTGTTTTTGTTGGAACAGATATCCAGATAGGCAAATTCTCATATAGATATGGATGCATTAAACATTGAAAAACATATGTACAGTTATAAATGATGCAAAGCTTATAAGGTTCTCCTTTATTTTAAAAGAAGGTGACAGGTCATTTTCTGATCCAATTCTTCATCATAAAGACACGGCAACCTCACTCAGTAAAATTGATCTGAAGATAGCACAGTAAAAAGGCATCAGATAAACAAGCTTTAAACAAGATAAGAAGATGCCAGACACATGTTTATATACAACGATGTGTGTATCTATTTGGATGAGGGAAGATGCCTAGACTCAAAATATTTATTCCCCAACAACTGAGGGGGAATAAGAGAATAATAAGATGGAATAGTATCAAACACAATCACAACAAGTTCTAAATTGCTATAAAAAGAGCTAAAAGTATTGCAAGCCTTCTCAGGAGGACCGAGGCTACATTAGATGATGGTGGAATATCTTACATGTCTCCCAGAGAGAGAAGATATCTAAGAATATGTTCCAAATAGTAACAAGATCGGCTATATTTAGGCAGATAAAGATCTATACCTGCAAGCTCTGTTATAGTATGAGGGCATCATGGACTTGAAGACTATAGTTGAATTGAAAAGCATTTAACTGAAAGCATTAATAGTCCGTGCACGAAATTAACAGTTAAAGATCAATAATTTCATCTGTCCTAGTCCTGCTATGTATAAAATAAGAAAAGTAGGGATTATCCAGTACTTTTCCAGAAATGCTATATGTTTATTCGTTTGGAACAATCTTGATTTGGGGTCATCAAAGAACCAAGCTATACAGTAACAAGTTTCTAACAGTACTTAATAAGCATAAGACATCCGCTGAAAGCAAGTACACAATATACAATTCAAAAAACTCATTTTACAAATTAAGACATCTACAATTCACTAGATAGAAGACAGCAAATTTGCCAAAACATTAGTCCTAGCTGAGGTTCACATGCCACATTCCCAAGGCAATGAATCCACGAGACCCTGTATGACCAGTGTTCAATCAGCAAAAGAGAATCACAATCAACAATCCACACAGCAATTAACAAGACAGTATCACCAATTCAAAAAAGAACATAAGACTACAAAAAGCCATCACCTTTATTCTGACTTCCAACATTGCTCCGTCTAACACTTGCTATTGTTTTGAGTCATATGATGTTGTGGATAACCAGCATTATACTTATTGCCAGACCAGTCCCTCTGTTGCTGCATCATACTACCATACTGCTGCTGATAGTGATGGCTATGATGCGAATGCGGAGCTTCGTATCCATGGTAGCCGTGTCCATGCGCCATTCCCACCATTTGCATCGGCATAATCTGCGGAGGCGGAGGGTATGGCATCGGAATTGGCATCCCCATATGGTTATTGGCACTACTTCCATTACCAACACTGCTATGACTGCCGTTTGCAATTCCATTCCCATGGCTGGGGCCGGCGCTGGACGACTCATTGAAGCTCTGCGGGGGCAGAGGCGTGGAAGCGAAGAGATGATCGGAGGGGGACGGCCCCTCGTTGGACAACCCCTGCATCCTCTTCACATATAGCCTGTATTTCTGCAGATGGCTGGCGACATTCTCCCGGGTCAAACCCTCCACGTTCATCAGCTGCATAATCGTCTTGGGCACGGCGTTCTTCAGCCCTAGATGCGCCACCACATCCACGAACCGCTTGTGCAGCTGCGGGGTCCACACGAGGCGCGGCCGCTTCAGAGTCTTGGCAGTGGCCGTTGACTGGTCGTCGGTGCAGTTGTCGACGGCCGGATCGTCGGCGGGGTCGGCCCGGCGGGTCTTCTTGGGGTCGGATCCGTCGTCGGCGTCGGCGTCGGGCATGGCGTGATCGTCGGCGTGAGCGGCGAAGGGCTTGAAATTGGCGGCGGGGGCGGCGGCGCGGAGGGAGGAGAGAGTGGTGCGGGAGGCGCGGGTGACGTCGACGGCGGTGCGGGGCGGGTCCGGCGAGATTCTGAAGGCGGAGGCCAATTCGAGTGGGATCAAGCACTGAGACAAGGGGGTGAGATCGTCGGCGGAGGGGAGGCCGGCCTCCCAGTCGGAGATGGCGTCGTCAATCTTCACTTCCTCACCCATGAGGGAACCAAAATCACATAATTTGTGGATTGTGAATTGATTGATGCAAATGGGGGAAGAGACAGAGAGGCGGTGGGGGCGGATTTAAATAACTTGTTTTTGGGTGCAAAAAGTGCAATATCAGATTCCACGCTGGACACCCTGCCCAGATATTTATTCATCCTTCAATAAATATCTCGCTCCCTTATCTCGATTCTTTTACAAACTCTAAACTGCCACCGCCGCACCTTTTTACTACTGCTATTTTTGTGTTAAGCTACTAAAACACAAGTTGTGCTTGTGTGCTCAATGCCTAAACTAAACTTATCACATTCCACGTTGAATGGATGTCCCACATTTTAATATTATTATTATTATTTTATAAATTATTACATAAATAAATTTAAAGATTGTATGATGGAGGATTCGAACTCAGAACTATAAGTCTTAGACTTTTAGGCGTTAATATTCTATCGCTAAACACTTTAATATTCATTTTTATTTTTAGTAAAAGAAGTGGAACATTTACTCTATTTTAATTATTTTAACCCTCACATTCCACTCAATCACTTTATTAAATTTGTGTCACTTTCAATTGGATGCTAAAAGTTAGGACGGATAGAGTAGTTTATAAGATTATTGAATTTATAAGATATAATTAAAAGTTTGTAATTTGTCAAAATATATACATAGTTGAGCATATAAGCAAAAATAAATATGATGAATTTTGTACTAATCATATAAAAAAGTGGAAATCAATAGTAATTCATTTAATATTATTTCAATAGTTTGTAGCCAAAATTCAGTGTTGTGGACAAAATTGTTCCTGAATATACGTACAAAACATATCTCCATCGTCTTTCTTTCTCATTTTTTTTCTCTTTCTCCCTATCTCTCTATCCCCAACACCTCTCTCTCTCTCTCTCTCTCTCTCTCTCTCCCTGACAACTACATTTTCGTCCCCGCCGACCCCAGATCTAGTAATCTTCTTCAAATTCACCCAAATGTCGCCATCGTTATACTTTTCTTCTCCAGAATTTGGCGAACTCCACCATTGTGCCGTTATTTTCAGATACAACATCTAGTTCCAGATCTAGGAGTTCAAGTTCCAATAGATCCATGAGTTTCATATATGGAACGAGATGTTACGAATTCTTACCATCTGTTCCACGATTTGTTGCTCCAATTGGAGGAATGGCTGATGCTAATGCCTCATTATCGCCATCCATTCGATTTGTCTCAAGATCCGTGGTGTCGAAGGTTCTCTTGAACGGTGTGAATGGAGCCATTAGAATTGTTCGTGCCCGCCGTTTCAAGATCTGTCGTACATATATGCGGCACGAGTGATCTTACGAAAAAACTCATCCGTACCATTTGTGCCAAGTGTGCACACAAAGACTTATGGTGAGAATAGGCCCTTTCGTACCATTCGTTGCGAAACGACATATTCGTACCATTCGTTCCAAGTGCAGCGTCGTGATGTTAGGACTACAGCAGTACAACACTTGCTTACTCTACACATTGTCATTGCTTTCAAAAAGTCTCCTAGGGCTCCTGGATCTGAGATAAATTGATTCTGGTTAGAAGATCACTTATTTGTTGGTACATTTTGCATGATAGAATGCCCACTCTCGATTGTCTCATCAAGCACGATTTTATTTTACCCAACTTTTGTGCCTTGTGCTTTGAAGCGGCGAAATCTATGCACCACACTTTCTGGCACTATCGGAAAACTCGCTTGATCTGGAAAGAGTTACTTGAGTGGTTTTGCCTCCCTCGTGGCCTAAATTGCTCGAATATTCATGATTTTTTTGTTTGGGCGTGGTCAATCGATCATAGCCCCCAGATCAGGAGTTTTTGGAAATTGGGCGTCATCTATCTTATTTAGCCTATTTGGATCTCTCGTAATAATTGTTACTTTGAGGGTGTTAGGTCCGGAGGGTCTCGAATAGGTGTATGGGGGGGGGGGAATACACCTATAGGCTATTTTTCAAAATGAAACTTTAAATACAAACAGACTCAACTTTTTTACTAAAAAGAGTTTTGTCAAAACAAGGTCGACGACTAATACTGAATACTCTTCAGTAAAGAGCTATCAGTTAAGTCAAAGACTTTAACTGATACACGTAAGGCATTAGTCGAGTTTGATAAACAAAGAGATGTTATGAATCTTACTGACTATCAGAAGATAGATCAGTTAGACTAATAACACACGCAGCGGAAAACTTTTGTTTCGAAATAGCCTGTGATTTTAATCATCTTGTCAGTAGTTAAGTTTCTCTTTGCAATTAATCAGTTTTCAGTTTAGGAAAGTGTAATAGATCTAGGCTATTACTCGTATTTTTCTGTAATTCTAATGGGATTTGAAGGAATTTTGGATAAATCGATAGAACAGTGAAGTAGATAGGAATAGGAGGAAGGAGAAAGAGAGAGAGAAGATAATTTCATTGCTTAGGTTTTCCCATTTCATGCACGTACACTTTATATGCTAGGGTTTAAAGGTGGTGGGACCCTTGGGCTAAAGTTGCTAAATACAATAACATAAGTACTGAAAAACAAATGAAGATAAATGGTAACAATTGTGCCACATGTCACCAGATCTTGCATTTGGACCATTGACCTCTTAGCCACTTTTGATGTTCCCCATTTCAGCCAAATTCTTCCCACACGAACCAGTACTCTCTCTGCCTTGCTCAGTCAAACTCGAGTCTTCTTCTTCCCTCTTCTCAATCTTCTCTGACCCTCCAACCTTCGCCGCTGCCGCCGTCTCTCTCTTCGGCATCACAGCTTTCCCAACTTTCATTCCCTCTCCTTTAATCTCGGAGTTTTCTAAGTTCATGACAATACCTCCCGGATTTTCAGATCCTTGACCGCAAGGATCGTCAACTTCGAATTTCCGGCGGAGAACCTTCAGATCCACCCATTCCGCCCCATTTGCTCCCCCTTCGGTCCACTGGACAAGGCCTTGCTGAATCTCCTTCCCGTCACGAGTGATAGAACGATAATCAAGAACCGAAAAAGGTACCGCCTTGAAATGACCGTCGACATCGTCTGCCGGAAGCTCAGTAGAAGGTATGATATTCTTACCCAAACATTTCTTAAGCAAAGATACATGGAACACTGGATGAATCTTTGAAGAATCTGGCAATTGAAGTTTGTATGCCACTTCACCAATTTTCTCTTGAACCTTGTAGGGTCCGTAATACTTGGCAGCGAGTTTCAGGTTCTTCCTCAGGACCACAGAATTCTGTCTGTACGGCTGCAGCTTAAGGTAAACAAGATCCCCAACTTTAAAGCTCCTTTCGATGCGGTGCTTGTTAGCATATAATCTCATTCTTTCCTGGGCCAAGGTCAAATTTTTTTTCAACATATGGACCATATCCTGCCTTTGAGTAACCCATTCCTTCACTTCTTGATTAGGAGAACTTAGATAAGCTCCTAATCCAGTGTGCGGAGGTGGAATTCCATATAGAGCTTGATAAGGAGAACACTTCAAACTGTTGTGGAAGCTAGTATTGTACCAATATTCTGCTAAAGATAGCCACTTTACCCATTGTTTAGGAGTAGCTCCAGCCATACACCGCAAATAACCTTCCAAACATTGGTTGACCCTTTCTGACTGCCCGTCCGACTGTGGGTGATATGCAGTGGTCATGTCTAGCCTAGTTCCCATGGCTTTAAAGAGTTCTCTCCAAAACTGGCTGGTGAATACCTTATCCCTATCAGACACGATACTGACAGGTGGCCCATGAAGCTTATAGACATTGTCTAAGAACAATTTGGCTACGGTCTGAGCAGTGAAGGGATGAGATAAAGCCAGAAAATGGGCATATTTACTGAGCCTATCAATCACCACCATAATCACGTCCTTTCCACAAGATTTAGGCAACCCCTCTATAAAATCCATTGTAATATGAGTCCAAAACTTGTCAGGTATAGGCAGTGGTTGCAATAACCCCGGATAAGGTACATGCTCAGATTTGTTTCTCTGGCAGACATCACATTGCTGCACTAGTTCTTCAACATCCTTCTTCATATGTGGCCAGAAAAAGAAAGATTTCAGCCTAGCATAAGTACCCCACACTCCTGAATGCCCACCAAAAGATGTATTATGCACCTCTTCCAGAATAGTTTGCCGAAGACCATTGCCTGAACCTACAACCACCCTTCCTTTATATTGAATAATTCCAGATACTACTGTGTAGTCTGCATAAGAAGTAGGATCAATAGGTTTAGAAAGTAGTACTTGTGAAAAATAAGCATCACCATCGTAGCTTTGTTTCACCCTTTGCATCCACAAAGGGGTGACTGTAGTGAGTGACTGACAATCCTCCCCATCTGTAGGATATCTTGATAAGGCATCAGCAGCCTTGTTCTCAGCCCCCTTTTTATACTGTATCTCATAATCCAGCCCTAATAACTTTGTTATCCATTTCTGTTGCACAGGGTTCATGACCTTCTGATCCAGAAGATGCTTGAGAGCTTGCTGATCCGTTTTAATGAAGAACTTGTGCCCTTGTAAGTAAGATTTCCACCTTTGCACAGCTATGATTACAGCTAAAAACTCCCTTTCATAAACTGATAGTAACTGGTTCTTAGGGCAGAGGGCCTTACTCATAAATGCTATAGGTTTGTCATTCTGCATTAACACAGCTCCCACCCCAACACCACTTGCATCAGTCTCTACTGTGAAGGGTTGGTTAAAATCTGGGAGAATCAAAACTGGAGCAGACACCATGGCATTTTTCAGTTCTTCAAATGCCTTAGTAGCTTCCTCACCCCACTTGAAATTGTCCTTTCTCAATAATTCAGTAAGGGGTCTGCTGATCAGCCCATAGTGTTTGATGAACTTTCTATAGTAGCCAGTCAACCCCAAGAAACCCCTCAATTGCTTAATGTTCTTAGGAGTTGGCCATTCCTTCATACAAGCTACCTTTTGAGGATCAGTAGCCACACCATCTTTGGATATAATATGCCCCAAATATTCAATGCTCTGCACCCCAAACTGGCATTTGCTCATCTTAGCAAATAGAGTGTTGGCCCTTAAAACATCCAGTACTGCCCTCAAGTGAATTAAGTGGTCATCCCAGCTCTTACTATACACCAATATATCATCAAAGAATACTAGCACACTTTTTCTTAAATAAGGCTGAAAAACCTGATTCATCAGGGATTGGAATGTGGCAGGAGCATTGCACAATCCAAAAGGCATCACCAAGAATTCATAGTGTCCATGGTGAGTTCTAAAGGCTGTCAAATACCTGTCTTCCTCCTTCATAAGTATTTGAAAATAGCCTGACCTCAAATCCAGTTTAGAAAAATAACTTGCACCATATAGCTCATCCAACAGTTCATCAATTAGAGGAATAGGGTAGTCATGCTTGACTGTGAGAGAATTCAGATACCTGTAATCTATGCACATTCGCCAAGAACCATCCTTCTTTTTAACTAGAATTGCTGGGGAGGCAAAAGGGCTCCTGCTATATTGAATTGTGCCAGCTTCCAACAATTCCTTAACAATTTTCTCTATTTCATCTTTATTCTTGTGTGTAGTTCTGTAGGGATATTGGTGCTTAGGCTCACTTCCAGTTTTAAGCACAATCTGATGCTCAATTCCCCCTGACAGGTGGCAGGCCCTGAGGCTCTTCAAACACATCCTTGTACTCTTCCAACAAGGCTGGAATAGCTGAATTAGTGACAATGGATACATCACTCTGCTGAGATTGAATCAGGTACAGCTCAGCTACCTCATCTAAATGGTGATGGATTAGATGAAGCAACCTGTGAACAGCAATCATTTGAAACTGAGTCTGGTCAGTTATGGCCCTCAACTTGACCCTCTTTCCCCCAGTAAATACAGTAAAAGTCATATTCTCATAATCCAAACTAATAGGGGTGGAAAACTTCAACCAGTCCCCCCCTAGAATCATATCATACCCTTCATTCTTCAATATCCTAGGTGAGAAGGTGAACTGGTGGCCTTGGATAGTCCAAGTGAAGTCCTGAACTCTCCACTTACTTATCAGTTTATGCCCAGTAGCCCCCTTGACCATAATTGGTTTGTCCTTCTCCAGTGGAATATTCAATTCTGTTGCCAACCCTTCTCTTAAGAAGCTGAGGGTGCTTCCAGTGTCTAAAAGTATCTTCAACTCTCTTCCCCCAAACTCCCCAATTACCCTCATCGTAGTGGAGTTAGGATTTCCTAGCAGTGATTCCATTGCCATGTAAACCTCATCCAACTGTCCCCCATCCTCACAGATCTGTTCAGCCTCTTCCTCATCTTGTTGGAGATGAGCCAACTCTTGCTCTTCATCCATGGCCATGTAGAACACCCTGTGCTTGCATTTATGACCAAAGACATATTTCTCATCACAATTATAACACAGCCCCTTCTCTCTTCTTGCAGCCATTTCAGCACCAGTCAAAAGCTTGATGGGGGTCTTGGCACTGTTAAGTGCATTTGGTTTGTGGGTCAGGGGAATATCAGGCCTTCTGGGGTTATGAACTGGATTTGGGGAGGGCTTTGGAGGTGGCCGAACTCTCTTAGAAAGGGCTTCTAAGGTAAACAACTGTTGTTTCCCTGTTTCAATAGCCTCATGTAATGTTTTAGGTTTAAACAATAACATGAGTCCCTGCATTTCCTCTGATAAACCACTTATAAAACTTGCCACAAAATATTCTTCAGAATAATTCATGCTGTTACTGAGTAGTAAGCAAGCTCTAAGTTCTTCAAACTTCTCAACATACTCCTCATAATTGCCAGCCTGTTTGAGATTTTTGAATTCCATAACCATTTTTCCCTCATTTAAGTCATCAAATTTCAAAGCTACTTCCTCCATGAACTGCTGCCAATTGATAGTAAACAAGTTTTCACAACCAAAGTTCTGCAGCCAGTGTAATGCATTTCCTTCAAAATTATGCACAGCCAACTGCACCATATTTTCATCACTCATAGCAGCAGATAATTTAAAATAGGTGTTGCATTTAATAATCCAAGCCCTAGGATTAGTGCCATCAAATTTAGGAAAATCAATCATATGGTTTGAATATCCAGAGTTTGAACCAGACTGTTGAGAATAGTCAGTCTTAAATCCAGGGGTGAAAGGAGAAACTCTAGAGCTGGAGTTACCTTCCTTCCTTGCAGTGAATGGGGACGGACCCAATAGAGATGAGCTCGTGTTTTCCTTGCCCTTACCAGATCCCATCATAAGTAGCTTAAGCTCCTCCACAGATTTTGTTAACTGAACATATTTTGTATCAATTTTCTGATCCAAATTCTTGAATTGCTCCTTGATCTGATTTTCTAACATAGATCTGTTTCTTGCTTCAGCAATTAGCTGCTGCTCCAACTTTTTGTGTGACTCCTGCAACTCCTTAACTCGTGTGCCATCAGCCATTTCCACTCGGATCTTTCCCAGACGGAAGCAAAAGAACCCAAGCTCTGAGATACCAATGTAATAGATCTAGGCTATTACTCGTATTTTTCTGTAATTCTAATGGGATTTGAAGGAATTTTGGATAAATCGATAGAACAGTGAAGTAGATAGGAATAGGAGGAAGGAGAAAGAGAGAGAGAAGATAATTTCATTGCTTAGGTTTTCCCATTTCATGCACGTACACTTTATATGCTAAGGTTTAAAGGTGGTGGGACCCTTGGGCTAAAGTTGCTAAATACAATAACATAAGTACTGAAAAACAAATAAAGATAAATGGTAACAATTGTGCCACATGTCACCAGATCTTGCATTTGGACCATTGACCTCTTAGCCACTTTTGATGTTCCCCATTTCAGCCAAATTCTTCCCACACGAACCAGTACTCTCTCTGCCTTGCTCAGTCAAACTCGAGTCTTCTTCTTCCCTCTTCTCAATCTTCTCCGACCCTCCAACCTTCGCCGCTGCCGCCGTCTCTCTCTTCGGCATCACAGCTTTCCCAACTTTCATTCCCTCTCCTTTAATCTCGGAGTTTCCTAAGTTCATGACAGAAAACAAATACACAAGTAAGAAGGTAACTACTGAAAGCTGTAAATAACACAGAGATTTTTACGTGGTTCGAAAAACACTTCCTACATCCACGGTCGGTTGATCAGACCAACAACTTCACTGGGCATGTGCTTAAGGGTGCACAACAAACCGATGCGTGTGCTTACGGGCGCAAAGCAAACCTGAACGTGTGCTTGCGGGTGCACAACAAACCGAAACAACTGAAGAGCCTATCTTCAGTACCAACACACTGGGTTGGATTTCTCACTCCTAACGCACACTGGGCACTAAGATCTCACGGAGACAGAACACTGGTCTGAACTCCTTTTCGACACAAACTCTCAATTCGATTCGTTGAAAAGAGGTTTGAAAACTTGCCAACTAAACCACAAAGAACAAGTTTTTTGCAGTCAGTTTTACCTAGGCTTTGGATATACAATATTTGCCTACGTTCTAAGAGAATGTATGTAATCGGCAGTGACTGATTTTTGGCTTTGTGATTCTCTTCTTCGATTCAAACTTTGGGGAGGCTTGGTTTTGCTGAGTAACGAATTCGGCAGCGTTTCAGCTTATGTTGTTGAATCAGTGAAGATTGAAGTGATCATCGAGCACAATTTATAGGAGACGTCTTGAATAGATCCGTTGGCGGAGATGGTCTTCAAGATTTCTTCCGTTAGAGAGTAATTTGAACTTGGGCTGAGGCTTCAATCTTCGAGGTTCCTTGTTTGGTGAGAACGGCTACTTTAAAGAGCAGGAGATGGGACATCTCTGAAAAGGTAATCACCAAAAAGAAATGGCCTCTGCAGAGAAAGGACGATCCTGAGATCTCTGCATTTAATGCGGCTGTACTTCTGGAGTGCGTGGCTTCCTTTGAACATATAGGAGATTTAGTCCGTGGAAGAATGTTTAACTGATACTTGACTTTAGTATCAGTCCGCTGAATCCACGTGGCGCGCATTAAGTAATCAGTCGAAACTTATCCTTCGACTGATAAGTCAAATATCAGTATTTGACTTTGTCTTAATCGTTATATCAGTCGGCATCTTCAGTCTTCAGTCCTTCGTTCTTCAGTCTTCAGTCACCAGAACAACAACTAAACTAGAAAAAGAACTCTAACACTTGAGTTCGAATAGTTCTAGTCTATTACAAGTGAAACCTATTGATTTTGGTATCATCAAAACTAGGATTAGGATATTTCATTTAGTTCCCAACAGAGGGCAAATAATTCAACCATAAACACATTCTTCACGCCGTGAAAGTCGCATTCAACGAATTGGATAATACATTTTCTAAATTGGGCAATATGCATAATTCTTGGAAGGATTATACAATCATTTGGGCCATCGGTGTCTCATCCCGAGCGATGCCACCTCCGAAATTCATTAATGTTTCTTGGTGGCCCCCGGTTGTTCCTTGGATCAAAGCTAACACAGATGGCACTTCGATGGGAGCCCCAGGAACAATTGCGGCTAGTGGGGTCTTCCGTGATAACCACAGTTGTGTCTAGTGATGTTTTCACATCACAGGGGGGTGGGATTTATTTTTGAAGTGGAATTACTCGCAGTAATTTTGGTTATCAAAATTGCTTACTCACGTAACTGGTGGAACCTTTGGATCGAGGTTGATTCTAGCTACGTCGTTCACCTTGTTCAAACATATTCTTTGACAGTTCCCTGGTGTTTCATTGCTTAATGGCATCGAACGACTAAGTTCCTCAATGACATGAATATCCAAGCTTCGCACATCTTTAGAGAGGGGAACTCTACCACTGACATTATGGTGAAACAAAGAAATGAGAAAGGATGGTGGCCTCATATGATCCATGAGATTAGCAGCGCTATTAGGAAAGGCATGGCGACGCATAACTACGTGCAGCAAAAATAGTGTTCCCATGGAATGCCTTAGAGTCTTGTTGTCATCTTCTTTCTTTTGCGACATTCATTTGCACACTGAGCCAACTTTCTTCCGTAATATGAAGGCCCACTGCCTCATCCATCTTTGGGATATCTTATCGAACACTTGGTAATTGGTATGTTGTTTCAAATGGGCGGCTTTTGCTTGGGATTAACAGGAGAGAGACTGAGTGCATTTCATCGAACATCTTCTGTCTATGCGTTTTTACCTTCGTGGGCTCACCAATATGATCATTATACGGATCGGTATCAAAACTCTTTTTTAGGTACCCGGCGAGTTGGGGCTTGGGGTTTTGAATGTTGGATCCTGATGTTCCTTCTCTAGTTGCTTTGGCTCGGGTGGTCTTGGAATTTCCTATCAAAATTTCCTATTGTCCTTGCTACGTGGTTGGTTCTTTTTTTATTTTAATATGTGTACGTGGTATGGCCTTCAGATTATACTTCCATTTGGGGCCTGGTGTTTACCACTTAATGCTCATTTGATTGCAAATCAATGGTGGCTTCTGCATGGATTTCAACATAAAGAATTGCCTCGCTTTTTTTTTTGGACCTCTCGAACAGGGATGAAGTTTCAGACTCTGGGTGATAGTTAATTAGTCCAAAGCTCAGACTCTGGTTCCCTCTCCCGATTTCGATTTGGGTATGGAATTTGGGCATTCACCTTTGATGAGGAGTAAGGATCTCATCAGCCATCCTATTCCAGAAATGTCGATTCAAGCGGCGCAGACCTAAGCCTGCGCAGACTAAGAAGGGAACTGATCTAGACTCTAGGTGCACCTGGCTCGGAGGAGCGGAGTCACATCATACAATTGTCAAAGCAAGATAGCGGCGCAGACAAAAGTCGGCGCAGACCAGAAGAGTCAGCACGACATTAAAACAACATCCGGAGAAGAGTCAAAGAAAGAAGCAGCGCTAATGGGAACAAAGACTAAAAGAGCCGCGCAGATAAGACAAAGGGATAACACATATGAAGGGCCCAAGTACATCCTATATAAAGAGCAGCGCAGACAAAGTTCCACCCCGGTTAAAGACAACACGGACAAAGGTTTGACACGATAAAGTCAGCGCAGACAAAAGGTCGTCCCAGCGGGGTCAGCGCAGAAAAAGAATGGAAGCAACCAACGTCGAAAGTCTAGAAAGACCACGTGTTCAACGTAAAGCTGCAAGGTAGTTAGGAAAGTCTGTTAGAGGATAGAGAATCATTCACGTACACCGCGTGTGGAGCGCGTGAATGACTTGTAAAGACCCTCTTACCCTTCGCCCTAATGTAATCCTATAAATACTCCATGTAGCTCATTGTAATACACACACAAAAAATTACTCTAAAGATTTATCTGCAAGTTTCAAGCGAGTTCTCATATTGTGAAACAGGTTACTCCATTTTCTCTTTCCGGCATGTTTAGATCTAGGTTAAAATGTTGAGCTTCACCAACTGGCGCCGTCTGTGGGAAATCTGGGCTAAGGCGTGAGTTTTTGGGAGTGTATCCGGATGTTCTCATGCATGCTTTGGTTAAATCTGGTCGTTCAAGTCTAAATCTAGAGTGGAAATGGGGTTCTAATTGCCAGATCTGCGTTTGTGTTCATAATGTACCATATCTGCCTATTGCGTAAAAAGGGGACAGATCAATTACATAATTTGTGTTTGAATGTTTAACATGATTCGGTTCACGTTTTCGATTAATGTAATGAGCATCTCTTTGTGCGTGTTTGCGATCTGTGCGGTTTTTGGGATCTGAGTGGCCTCTGCCACCTTGCATGAACAAGGGAGACAAAACAGATGAATGAAAAGTTTCGAAATATTTCTGGGAAATTGCGCCATTTTTTGAGTTCTTAAAACCTTTTATGCTTACGTCGTTCATTAATTTTTGCTTGTTTAATTTCATTGTATGCCCGTCACGAACCGGTCGAGGTAACTTGCTCTTCTTGTGCTTGATATTTTCCTGTTATTCTCGGCTAACCTTTGTGTTTTTCCGGGAGCATATTCCGTCGGAGTTCTTTATTATGGGAACATCCCTTATTCAGACATGAGCGACGGAATTTTCGTATTACCTTTGCCTGGGTTTATTTCCCAGAAAAAGAGAAATATCTATGACCTTCAAAGAGGACTTCTATGAATTTCTTTCTATCTAAGGATTTCCGTACATTTGATCGAGAATCATTCTATGGGCCGGAGTTCGTGGGTTTTCTTTTTCTGGGGCTTATCTCTATTATTGGAACGCTTATGGGCCCACCTACCATAAAAAGAGAATTACATGTAAAGCGAGACCAGCGCAGCCCGCCTGCGCCAACATATTTCTTCCAGTCTTAGCTCATTATTTCTCATATTGTGATACAGTGAACAGGTACTTTGCAATGGCAACTCATGAGCACTGCAAGGATCTAAGCAAGGATTTCGAAGCTGCCGGGGGAAACACAAGCACCAAGCCTACTGACTACACATCGACTAAGGGAATTGATTTGACTGGACTAACTCCACCAGGTTTCGCTACAATCAACAACATGATTCCAGGTTCTGTACAGTCTAATATGGGAACAGTCATGCCCGTCATTGCCACTATTGCTCCGGCATCAGCACCAGCCAATGTCCCTATTTCTGAACAAGTGCTAGCTATGCTCAACTACGCAACCATGCGCTCTTTAATGGGTATTACTCAGCCAGCTGCTGTACTAGAGGGAATCGTAACTACTCAAAAGGCAGCAACTGCGCCCGCGCAGGCTGGTGGAGGAGAGACAGCGATGGCCGCGCAGACAGGAGGGAACATGGGAGAAGAGGGGGGAAGGAATAAGCGAAAATTCATCACGAATAGTGTTCAGATCGAAGATGTGACTTATTCAACCAGCGGGACTACTCCACAACGCAGTTTGGGAATGCACAAAGACAACGATAAGCTGAAGGAGAAAGTATCCTTCCTCCGAGACCAGTTGAAGTGTTTGGAGACAGAACTCAGAGAGCATGATCATAACACGGAGGTGAACAAATCCCCTAACCAGCATGAGCCTAGATCTGAAGAACCCCGGAGGGAGCTGCTTAAAAGAAGTCGGCGCAGACCAACTGAGACCATGTTCACAAGAGACAAGGAAGGGCACAACTCTGATACCCCCATAGTGCTATCTGCCCACAGGAGTCCATTTTCAGAGAAAATTTTGTTAGAGCCTCTACCGGCAAATTACCGCCCCATCTCACTGGACTATGATGGTACCACCGACCCGGAGGTACATATGGCCCGCTTTGAGGGATTAGCTGCGCTGCACCAGTACGGGGAGGGAATCAAATGTAGGATTTTTGCCACAACCCTGTCAGGAATGGCTCAGCGATGGTTCCACAGCCTGAGGAGCAACTCTATACAATCCTATGGTGATCTTCACCTCATGTTCATGAGACAGTTCGCTAGCGCAAAAAGGGTAGGGAAAACGCCCATTTCTTTGATGGACATCACACAGGAATCGCAGGAAACACTTCGTGAGTATGTGGCACGGTTCAACACAATTGCGTTAGATATACCAGAAGCAGAATCCCAAATCAAGTGGTACGTCTTTGCTAGAGGGTTAAAGCAAGGCCCACTCTTCGAGGCACTTCAGATCAAACTGCCCACCAGTTTCGAGGACATCATGACAATAATACCTGGGTATCTTCAGCTGGAAGACGCAAAGATAGCAAGAAAAGCAGAAGCCGATAAACTCAAACCCAAAAAACAAGACAGCGCAGACACGGGGGAAAAATACATCACGAGGAACCCCTACCGAGGATTACCTCCAAGAATTCCAACAATGGCCGTTGAGGCTGGAGATGGCCCATTGATCACGGCGCAGGCGGAGAGGAGAGAGGAGCGTAGCGGTTATCGAGACGATCTGCAAAATCCGACTCAATGGAACCGTCACATAGATGAGATTTTCAACCGAATTAAGGGAGAGAATTATTTCAGAGCCCCAAAAGATTACCAACCAGGAGCGCCAATCCCAGGCAGGAATAATCTATTGTGTGAATATCACAACCGTTATGGCCACCTCACCCGCGAGTGCGGACACTTGAAACATCAGCTGGAAATCTTAGCAAGGAAAGGGTTCCTGGACAACTACATAGAAAGGCCACAGGGCGCATACAAAGAGTGTCGCTATGATGAGCATAAACGAGACAGAGACGACGAACGGCGCAGACGTGATGACACCCGTCGTGGTCACGATGACAGGGATAGGAGGGACAGACATGAGGAGAGAAGGGAAAGAAGAGATCATAGACGAGACAGTCAGGATAGACATAACCCTGCAAATCATGTCCAGTACGACAGAGAAGTGCATATGATCACGGGAGAAAACAGTATGCCAACATCCAACAGGGCCAAAAAACAATTAGCTCGCACAGTCAGATCCGGCTACTACGACCAATCTGTCATGGCAGTCAACACCGAGCCCGATGAACCGGTAATATCTTTTGGACCAAAGGATGCTAGGCCTCTATTCTATCCTCATGACGATGCCTTGGTATTTTCCGCCAACGTGGCTAACGTGCTGGTACATCGCATCTTTGTCGATTCAGGCAGCGCTGTCAACATCTTATACCTGGAATGCTGGCGGGCAATAGGTTTAGAGGCTAAGTTGGAGTCCGCGGTAGCTCCTCTTTATGGGTTTTCAGGGGAATCAGTCCTACCAGTGGGAACAATCGAATTGCCTTTGACGATAGGGCAACCAGGGGGAAAAAAGACTCGAATGGTCAAGTTCTTAGTTATTGACGCACCAAAGCCTTCTTACAACATGATCTTTGAGAGACCAGCGCTGAACTCTTTCAAAGCAGTAATTTCTACTCTCTACCTAAAGATGAAGTTCCCCATGGAAGAAAGCAAAATTGGAAAGGTTTGGGGAGATCAAGCCGTGTCGAAGAAATGTCACGTACAAGTGTTAACTCAATACTCAGGACAAAAAAGGGAGAGGTCAATACACCAAACAGAGACAAGCAAGAAGGGGAAAACTGTAACGATTACGGCTTTAGAGCCCGAGCGGAAAGAAATCGCAGAGCTGCAGGGGGGAAATGATAAGATCCCCCTCGTCACCACCAATGATACGTGCATGGTTATTGAGCTTTTCACGGATAAGGAGGGATTCACTACCAAAATCGGGGCACATATGGAACCAGAGCTGCAAATAAAGGTAATAGCTTGCCTGCGCAGAAACGCTGATGTATTCGCGTTTAGCACGGCGGACTTAAAGGGAATTGACAGAGCGTTAGCCGAGCATCGATTGAACGTAGACCCCAAAATTAAGCCAGTGAGACAGAAGACGAGACACTTCGGTGCTGAAAAAGACGCTGCTATTCGGGAGCAGGTACAAGCATTGCTTGAGGCGGGACATATTGTGAAAGTTCAATATCCGGAATGGGTGTCTAATGCAGTTATGGTGGAAAAGAAGGCTAAGACCTGGAGGATGTGTGTGGACTACCAGGACCTCAATGCGGCCTGTCTGAAGGATTGTTACCCATTGCCACGGATCGATCAGCTAGTGGATGCTACATCAGGATGTAAACTTTTGTCGATGATGGACGCTTACCAAGGGTACTATCAGATCAAGATGTATAAGAGCGATGTTATCAAAACAGCATTCGCAGTCTGCGCAGGGATCTTTGCATATGTGAGTATGCCGTTTGGACTCAAAAATGCGGGGGCCACGTACCAGAGGATGATGGACAGAATTTTCAAGGATCAATTAAAAGAGAATGTGTCGATCTACGTAGACGACATGCTAGTGCGCAGCGTTGAAGCACGAACACATGCGGATGACTTGGATGAAATCTTCTCGGTCGTGCGAAGACACAAGCTCATACTCAATCCAGCCAAATGCACTTTCGGAGTGCAGTCGGGAAAATTTCTGGGATACAAGGTTACACCTGAGGGGATAGAGGTAACTGCAGACAAAGTTCGAGCTATTCTGGACATGACAGCGCCGGGAACATCAAAGAAATACAAACACTAAACGGAAGGATAACCGCACTAAGCCGGTTCATATCAAGGTCGGCAGAAAGAAGTCTACGTTTTTTCAAAATTTTAAGAAAAGGAAGTCGGTTCGAGTGGAGTAATGAGTGCCAGCAAGCCTTCGAGGACCTCAAGGGCTATCTCAAAGAACTACCCATCCTGACCAAGCCGGTACCAGGGGAACCATTATATCTATACACTTCGGTGGGGGTAGAATCGCTGAGCGTTGTGCTAGTTCGAGAGGAAAAGGGTATGCAGAAGCCCGTTTACTTCGTGAGCAAAATCATCCAGGGAGCAGAGATCAGATACACCGCAACGGAAAAAACAGCTTATGATATTATGATCACCGCAAGAAAATTGCGCCCTTACTTTTTATCACATAAAGTTATCGTTAGAACAGCGCTGCCCTTTCAACAAATCTTGGGGAGGCCAGACCTTGCAGGAAGAATGGTAAAGTGGGCCATTGAATTAGGGGAGTATGATGTGATGTTCGAGCCTCGTACAACCATCAAAGCGCAGGCCTTGGCTGATTTCATTCAAGAAACCACAAGGTGGCCGTTGCGGGGACCATGGACGGCGTAGGTCGACGGCTCCGTCACCAAGGAAGGGTGTGGAGTCGGAATATATATTGAATCACCAGAGGATGGAACTTACCAGTTTGCGATCAAGTTCGAGGACAAGCTGTCGAATAATGAGACAGAATATGAGGCAGTCATAAGGGCCGCCCACATCTTGAAGGAGCTTAGAGCAGACACAGCTATAATCAAGACCGATTCAAAACTAGTAGCCCAGCAGTTGAGGGGTGAATGCGAGGTCCGCGATGACAGAATGAAAGCTTATTATGATCAAATGCAGCAAATCAAGGAAAAATTTGAAGAACTGGAAATAGTACAAGTACCCCGAGAGGAAAATCGAAAAGCTGGTCTTCTGGCAAGGATGGCCAGTGCCGTCGAGCAATCATGGAACGATGAAATCACACTCTTGTTTGAGCCAAAGAGGAGTTCAGAGGTCCAAGTCTGCGCAGTCGAAGTTGGGAACGATTGGCGAGCTCCAATTATTCATTTTTTACGAACAGGGGAAAGAATGGAGAGAGACACCTCAAAGTACGCTAAATACGAGAATTTTTGCTTGATCAGTAACCAGCTTCATAAAAGATCTTTCACACATCCGTTCCTTAAATGTTTATCATCGGAGGAGGCAGAGTTCGCTCTAAAAGAAGTCCATCAGGGTTGCTGTGGGAACCACGCGGGATACAAGGACTTGACCAGAAAAATCATCAGAGCAGGGTTTTATTGGACCGGCATCGACAGAGACACCAAGGCATATGTAAAGAAATGCGGATCTTGCCAGAGACACGCGCCAAGAATCAACATCCAGGGGAGGAAATGGGGATAATGTACTCGGCACATCCCTTTGACAAATGGGGAATCGATATCGTGGGCAAACTGCCCACGGCACCAGGAGGAAAGTGTTTCTTGATAGTGGCGGTAGACTATTTTTCGAAATGGGTGGAAGCAGAGGCGGTAACAAGGGTGGATGAGGCCACCATCGAAAAGTTCATTTGGAAAAACATCTGTTGCAGATATGGGGTGCCCAGGGTTCTAATATCAGACAATGGAGCCCAGTTCACTAGCCAAAAAATCGAAGATTTTTGTTCAAGAATGGACATCGAGCAAAGATTCGTCTCAGCGGCTCATCCCCAAGCCAACAGTCAAGTAGACCTGGCTAACCGCACTATCTGCGAAGGCATCAAGAAAAGATTGGAAAAAAGCAGAGGACGATGGGCAGAAGAATTGGACACGATTTTGTGGGCACTGCGCACCAGCCCGAAAACAGCTACAGGAGAAGCCCCGTTCACCTTAGTTTATGGTTCTAACGCGGTCATACCAGCAGAAGTAAAATTAGAATCACATCGAATTTGTACATATGATCCAGTGCAGAATGAAGAACTGCGCAGACTAGAGCTGGACCTCATAGACTTAAAGAGAGAAGAAGCCCAGGTCAAGGCAGCCAAGTACAAGAGCATTATTAAAGCGAGATACGACAAGAAGGTCAAGCAGCGCCGACTCCAGAAAGGCGACCTAGTACTCAAACGCGCGGATGTGCTAAAGGCCACCGAGAAATTCGAAGCTAATTGGGAGGGACCTTATATTATCACTGAAGTCTTAAGAGGCGGAGCTTATCATTTATCCGATCAGGAGGGGAGATCTCTTACGAGGCCGTGGAATATCAATCATCTCAAGAAATTCTATGTATAAATCTCAGATATGTCCGGTCGTTGTGTAGACCAGATACTCTTTTTTCCCACATGGGTTTTAATGAGGTCTGGGGCCATGGTCATCATCAATAAAGATCTATGGTTTTAGGGAGAACTTGCTTCTTATATCTTCCTTCAGCATAATTTACAACACAGGTCATGAAAACGGCGCAGACAAATTCAAAGCATAAATTGCACGACGAGGGCATTAATTGCACAAATTCAAGGCATCAATTGCACAAATTCAAGGCATAAATTGCACGACGAGGGCATTAATTGCACAAATTCAAGACATTAATTGCACAAATTCAAGGCATAAATTGCACAAATTCAAGGCATCAATTGCACAAATTCAAGGCATAAATTGCACGATGAGGGCATTAATTGCACAAATTCAAGGCATAAATTGCACGACGAGGGCATCAATTGCACAAATTCAAGGCATAAATTGCACGACGAGGGCATTAATTGCACAAATTCAAGGCATAAATTGCACAAAATCAGGGCATTAATTGCACAAATTCAAGGCATAAATTGCACAAGCTCAAGGCATCAATTGCACAAGTTTAGGGCGTCAACAGTACAAGTCCAAGACATCAATTGCACAAGTTCAGGACATAGACTACGTGAAGAAGGCATTACTGGCAAGAACTCGTCTGCGCCGCTGCTACCAACTTTACTAAGGACATCATTCACAAAAGTCAAGATGTTAGCCATGACAACGAAGGCATTGATCGCGAAATAGGGGCATAAATTGCGAAAACAAAGAACTACGATGACCTAAAAGACACAGATGATAACTTCAAGTTGGCACTGATTGACATGATAAAACAATCGCTCGGTCGAAGCCCCCCTTATCAAAATAGAAAGCACAAATACGCTCCAACACATGAAGTGTTCATAAAAATGCCACTATATCTTTATCAAGTCCAATGTCAGCACGTTTGACTGCGACAACAACGGGAAAAATGCGAAGCAGTGACCAGCATTTGCGAATGAATAATGAAGAGATAACAAACGACATATGGGAGCTGGCTCAAAGTGGGCATTAATTACATAAGCCAAGGCATAAATTGCAACGTCTAAGGCATTAACTGCATGATACAAAGCGTGAATTGCAAAGTCTAAGGCATTAACTGCATTACGAAGGTACCAATAGTAGCGACTGAGGCATCAGCTGCAAAGCCTAAAAGACGATGATAAGGGTCCCTAGGCTGCGCAGACCGAGGTCCCAAGTCTGCACAGATGAACACCTTGCCCAAGTAATCAGCCGAAATTTCCACGATTAAACCACGGGTCCAAATATTCTAACGAATATAGGGATGCGGGACATCAATACCAACAGAGAGCTTACGAGTAACACACGACGTTTATGAAAACACAATGCGAAATAATGAATAGCTGCCAATAAGGGGAAGATATCAAAAGGGAACGATTCATACGAAAGTCAAACAAGTTACACCAATTAACAAAAATATTAGTACGAATATACAAAGTTTTCAAACCACAGACAGAAACACTTCAGAATCTAAGGATTGGGGGTCGGAGTCGGGGGATTCTCCATCTGCATCTCCTCATCCGTATCATCGCTGCCAGCCTCACCGGAGGGTTCACGCTGCGCTGACTCATGCGCTGGAGATGTCGGCGCCGTTACGACTACGGGAGCTGGCTCATAGAACACCCCACCACCCGGGTAGTTACCCCGAACTGATCGGATATGAGAACGAATCTCGTCCAGATAAGGCATCCTAATAAAGGGCTCAGTAGGAAGGTCAACGCCGTGGCCTGTTCGCTATTTTATTTTAACACGCCGCAAGTGTACGGGTGCAATTGTGTACAGTAGCAAGCAAGGTCGTATTCCACAGAGACTAATTATTATCAATTCCTATCCTAAATTATTCTACTCTATCTGGATAAACGAAATTGAGAGTTTTTGTTGTAAAGAACAAAATAAATAAACAGCGGGAAAGAAAATAAATCAAGCTGTGAAACAAAGAAACAGATAAGAGAAGATTTCCCAAGGCAAAGGTTTCAACAGATTCTCCTAACTAACATGTTCAATTCAATTAATAAGATGATTCCTAAGGCAATCTCTAAGCTAGTTCATACTCACTCCCGTGGCATACAAACCGTTGATTACATGCAAGGCTACCATCCCTGGATCGCACTTCTAACATGTAACTCCTAAAAGTTCCTAGGATTAACGCCCTCACAAATATCAATTCCCTTTAGAATTAAATATATGTGTTCTATGTTCTTAGTTCAGGTAATAATTATCATCTCCCGATCTCAAATTAAAACCTATGATTATGCTAAATTGGTGGCCAATCAAAAAAGCAAACAATTAAAATAAGAACATAGAAAGGAATAACAATCCAATTAATTGAATCAAACAGTCAGAAATTCAAACCATGTTTACTCCCTAAACCCAGGGAAAAAAAGGGATTCTAGCCACACATAGACATATGAACTAGAATACAATTCTCAATAAAACAAATAAACATCCACAAGAAAAACCGTAGTAGAATTGAGAATCTTCAGTTCTTGCTCTCGCTCCGTTCTCCGTCTCTCTCAGCTCTCAGGAAAAGTAAAATATGATAAAAGATGATAAAAGGTTCATAGAATAAGTTCTTGGGGAGTATTTATATGCCCTAGGTCTTGTAGCTCTAAAAAATACCCAAAATCGCTAAAAAAACGAATTTTGGGCGGAAATACGGCGACTCGCGCGGCCGCATGGCCTGCCCGCGTGACGAAACAGAACTCCTGACAGCTTTGCGCAGCGATTTTGTTTTGGCTCGTTCTCCCTCGTCCGAACTCCGATTTATGAACCGTTTGCGCTCACGAACTCCTATCGAGACGAACTACAACTTGTATTTAATCCAATTCTTCCAAATTCTGCTTCATTATTTCTGAAAATTCGTTCAAACACAAGCAAGTAACAAGTTCTTGACCATAAACGAATATAAGCTCAAATAGACCATCAAACACACAAAATCCTCACAACTAAGCATCAAATATGACACACCAAGAGGTAAAAAATGCATGTTTATCAACCCCCCAAACTTGAACTATTTTCCGTCCTCGGACAAAACAAAGATGAACCAAGAATGAATCAACAAGAGCGTAGAGAAAAGTAGATAACATTGTGGCTTCAGATTTGTCAACAAAATTACCAACATGCATTTGTATCTCCAATCATCAAGATATCACACTCATGACAAACTTCAAATTGTGGTCTCAATGACTTGCAATCCTCACCAAAAAGATAAAGAAAATAAGAACTCTCAACTCTCAAGTGTATCAATCAAAGATATGGACGTGTTTACACTCAGTTCAAGCAAAACAAGTACTCAACCATAAGCTTGTCAATCGTCTCACCTCTCCACCACTTAATGTGTGCTCTTATAACCAAGTTCAAAAAGGTCTTCATTAAGGGTTGTAATGTAGGCTCTTTGGTAAGGTGGGATATATTTGGCTGAGTGACTAAAAGATACTCCTCAATGTAGCTCGATCACCAACCTTATAACATTTTTAATCCATACCATCTTCCACCTCATAAAACCAGATTTTTCAATACGAGAAACCATCACAACACAACAGTTATTTCTCATGATATTATGACTTTCTAAAGCATCATATGTACCCATTTTTTTCAATTTTCTCACTTTTCTTTTCTTTTCTTTTTTTCTTTTTTTTTCTCTTTTTTTTCAACGACTTGTAGGGTACTAAGATTTTTTCCAATCAAGAACAAAATTCATAATTCATAATCACACATCTCCACAACGCCAACTACCCCACATCAACAATCTCCAAGTTCCCACCCACGACTAAATCAAATAAAATGGAAAATAAGGCTCAAAGGGGGCGAACTAGGATCATATATAGTAATAGGACAAATATGGGATATATAGGCTAGCAAAGATGGCCTTCTATCATCTCAAAGTTATTAAGCACACTATGTGACCTCGGGGGAGAAACCAAGACAAGTTCTAGTGAGACACATGCATGCTCGAACAATCACTCAAGAATAGGAAATAAGACTGTAAAAAGGTGACAGTCAAGGCTCAAATCTCACAGCTTATTTCATTGATTGCAACATCAAAAGAGACCATGCTTATCATTCATCAATCATGCTCAATCACAACAATATCGACACAAACGCATGCACTTTCACAAGTTTTAAACAGAAATCATCATAAGCCAGTTATCCAACAAGACTCTACACAACTCGCATCATCATCAAGGTACATCACGAAGAAACCACCAAAGCAAGACCAAGGAAACTCAACGACAAAACAAACAAGAAAAACAAAAAGAAAAGTGCACCCACAAAGACACATCCCCCCAAACTTATTCACCACTAAGGAGAATAAGTTTGAAAAGGATTTGTGGGGCACGAAAACAAACAAACTAACAAACGAAAAGGAACAAACTAACCAGAAATTGGGTTGCCTCCCAATAAGCGCTATTTTTAACGTCGTTAGCTCGACAGAAAAACAACCTCTTCAAGGTGGCTGATGCAAGCAGTGCTGCGACCAGCTGCTCCCTGCTTCATGCTTCTCAACCAACACTCCTCCTTTAAACTTCCGATCACCTGGGTCCTGCCAAGAAAAATGATCCGTATCAAATGTATTAAATACATCAACACTTACCTTGCCCGGATCTTTAGCTTTCTTGGGCACTTCATCTTCTTGGATGTGGCATGGTTCATAGACATGGAACATTTGGCTTTCCTCATGAACTCTCAATGTGAGCTCTCCTTTCTCCACATCAATCAAAGCTCTTCCTGTTGCCAGGAACGGGCGCCCCAAAATCAGCGGGATTTTGTTGTCATCCTCAATGTCTAAAACCACAAAATCGGCAGGGAAAATAAAATCCCCCACCTTCACTAGCACGTTCTCCACAACTCCACGAGGATAAGTGACCGACCTGTCTGCCATCTGCAGCCTCATAGATGTCGGCTTTAACTCCCCAATCGCCAGCTGCTTGAAAACAGATAACGGCATGAGATTGATGCTCGCCCCCAGGTCGCAGAGTGACCTTCCGAAATGCTGGCCTCCAATAATGCAGGAAAGTGTGAAGCTGCCCGGATCTTTGACCTTCGCCAGCAGCTTCCTCTGCAAGATTGCGCTGCATTCTTCATTGAGATTCACCGTCTCAAACTCCACCAACTTCTTCTTCCTCGAGATGATGTCCTTCAAGAATTTCGCATACTGTGGCATCTCCTGCAGCGCCTCTACCAATGGAAGATTGATGTGCAGCTTCTTGAAGATCTCTAAAAACTTGGAGAATTGTTGTTTCACCCTCCCTTTCTTATGGCGCTGAGGGAAAGGTATAGTCACAGTTGCTGGCGAAGTAGCTTTTTGCTTTTCATCCTTCTTTCTGCCAGAAACCTCAACAGTGACCTCCTCAGCTTTTTCCTCAATCAATCGTGCGCTCTCCTCTTTTGCCGTCATGGCCCCTTCCTGTGTAGTCCCGCTCGGCAAATCAACCATCTTAAAATGACGATGGGGAAACGGCATCCACCCAGGAGGACGCAGATGAGGTGGAAGTCGTCGGCCTTCCTCCCAGACTCTCCACGATAGCTCTGGTCTCTCCATCTCACGAGATTCATGGCTGCAATCTGAGGGGACTTCACTCTTTAACCCAATGGCCATGCACTGCTCCTTTGGGTTCACCTTGGCATTGTTTAAGAGGTTACCCGACTGTTGGAGTTTGTTGACGGCGGTGGATATTTGACCCAATTGGGTCTCGAACATCTTCATTTGGGTCCCCACAGCAACGGCATTGGACTCTAGCTTTTCCATCCTCTCATCTGCCCTGGAGATGAACTTCATCATCAGCTCCTCTATATTTGGCTTCTTCTCTTCATTGATGACTCCATTGGTGACAGAGAAGCCTGGTGGAGCCTGAAGCGCGTTATTCGGATTTCCATAAGCCAAATTGGGATGTGGACGCCCTCCATAATGCAACTGCTGTCCACTATTGTAACCACCCTGCTGCCCATGCTGAAAGTTCCCATAGTTTCTGCCATTGATGTAGTTGGCGTCTTCTACGCCTGTCGGGATCTCTAAAGCTGGCTCAGAATTTCCAACAGTCATAGCATTGATCTTCGAGTTCATCTCTGCCAGCTGAGTCAAAATCAACGCCATAGGGTCCGAACTGGAGGTAGCAGCAACTTTCTTCAAATGAACTCTCTCAGATGGCCATTGATAGCTCGTGGTGGCCATACTCTCGATGATCTCCATAGCTTCAGAACTCCCCTTCTTGAGCAATGAGCCCCCTGCAGCTGTATCCATGAACATCTTGGTGCGCTCCCCACAAGCGTTATAAAACATGACCACCAGAGTCCCCTCATCAAAGCCATGGGATGGGCACTTTCTCAACTTCTCCTGGTATCTCTCCCATGTCTCTGCTAGCGTCTCTCCATCGAACTGTTGGAATTGGAGAATCTCCATCTTTAACTTCAATGTGAGCCCGGGAGGATGGAACTTCCGCAGGAAAAGATCAGCCAAATCCCCCCATACAGGATTAGCTCCCAGCTGCAAAGTATGATACCATGACTTTGCCTTATCCCGGAGTGAGAATGGGAAAAGGCGGAGTCGTATGATGTCATCTGGGACTCCGTTCATCTTGACAGTGCTGCACAACTCCAAGAATTGCGCCAGATGCGCATTTGGGTCCTCCACGGCTTTACCTCCATACTGGTTTTGCTGCACCATGGTAATCAGCCCAGTCCTTAGCTCGAAGTTATTCGCGTTGACTCTGGGCGGCTCTTGGTACTGGTACAGTGGAGTAAATGCCTCAGCAATAGGCGGCTGTTTCTGCTCATTAACAGTTTTCTGAGCATCCAACACCACCTGCAACTGCTCTCTCAACGCACGGACTTCTTCCGCAGTGGCCATCGTCTTGAGTGTGGCTTTAGATTTCTGGCGGAGTGAAGCTTCAAGTTCCGGATCAAAATCTACTAGAGGTAAATTTTTAGATCTTGTGTTCATGCACCACCTAAACACTTCACCAGAATCAATTTAGAACCACAGGAAAAGAAAAAGAACAGAAATAAATAACAGAAAAAAAAAAAATCCAGAGTAGTATCAAACAATTAACAGAATAGTACTGATAAAAATCAGTCCCCGACAACGGCGCCAAAAACTTGTTCGCTATTTTATTTTAACACGCCGCAAGTGTACGGGTGCAATTGTGTACAGTAGCAAGCAAGGTCGTATTCCACAGAGACTAATTATTATCAATTCCTATCCTAAATTATTCTACTCTATCTGGACAAACGAAATTGAGAGTTTTTGTTGTAAAGAACAAAATAAATAAACAGCGGGAAAGAAAATAAATCAAGCTGTGAAACAAAGAAACAGATAAGAGAAGATTTCCCAAGGCAAAGGTTTCAACAGATTCTCCTAACTAACATGTTCAATTCAATTAATAAGATGATTCCTAAGGCAATCTCTAAGCTAGTTCATACCCACTCCCGTGGCATACAAACCGTTGATTACATGCAAGGCTACCATCCCTGGATCGCACTTCTAACATATAACTCCTAAAAGTTCCTAGGATTAACGCCCTCACAAATATCAATTCCCTTTAGAATTAAATATATGTGTTCTATGTTCTTAGTTCAGGTAATAATTATCATCTCCCGATCTCAAATTAAAACCTATGATTATGCTAAATTGGTGGCCAATCAAAAAAGCAAACAATTAAAATAAGAACATAGAAAGGAATAACAATCCAATTAATTGAATCAAACAGTCAGAAATTCAAACCATGTTTACTCCCTAAACCCAGGGAAAAAAAGGGATTCTAGCCACACATAGACATATGAACTAGAATACAATTCTCAATAAAACAAATAAACATCCACAAGAAAAACCGTAGTAGAATTGAGAATCTTCAGTTCTTGCTCTCGCTCCGTTCTCCGTCTCTCTCAGCTCTCAGGAAAAGTAAAATATGATAAAAGATGATAAAAGGTTCATAGAATAAGTTCTTGGGGAGTATTTATATGCCCTAGGTCTTGTAGCTCTAAAAAATACCCAAAATCACTAAAAAAATGAATTTTGGGCGGAAATACGGCGACTCGCGCGGCCACGTCGCGCGGCCGCATGGCCTGCCCGCGTGACGAAACAGAACTCCTGACAGCTTTGCGCAGCGATTTTGTTTTGGCTCGTTCTCCCTCGTCCGAACTCCGATTTATGAACCGTTTGCACTCACGAACTCCTATCGAGACGAACTACAACTTGTATTTCATCCAATTCTTCCAAATTCTGCTTCATTATTTCTGAAAATTCGTTCAAACACAAGCAAGTAACAAGTTCTTGACCATAAACGAATATAAGCTCAAATAGACCATCAAACACACAAAATCCTCACAACTAAGCATCAAATATGACACACCAAGAGGTAAAAAATGCATGTTTATCATGGCCCATCACGAACAAGCTAATAGCCTTGTCTATGACAGGGAACCACCATTCGGGAGTTGGTCGTGAGTCAGCATTGATACCCAAAATTCCTCCAAGAGCATTAGAGTCGATGGCGTTCAGCACCACCTCATTCTTACACAAGGCCCTCTGCTCAGGGGAAGCTTGGATCAAGTTAAGGGTGATCTGGGTTGACTCTTTGACAAGCCACTGCAGCGCCGGAGCTGCAGCATTCAGCAACTCGGGGGTACGAGCGAAGGTAGTGATGGTCTCCAGTAACATGATGCACAGGAATGCGTGACCCTCTGAAGAAAGAAAGTAGCGTAGCCGATATTGCTGGGTGCCACGCTGGAAGGCCAGGTTCTCCTTGGCCACGATCTCATTCTTGAGAGCAGCCAGCTTCTCTGTGCAATCTTGAGTAACTGCCGCGAGCTCTTTCCCTTTCTCTTGGTTTACACGTGCCAACTCTTCCCGAACTCGGGCCAGCTCCGTATCGACAGACAATCTCTCAGTCTTTAACCTCTCGTTCTCCTCTCGCAAATGGCGAGATTCTTCTTTGGCGTGAGTACACCGAGCCAGCGCCGCTAAGACCTCCTTATCTTTGGTCTGAACCTCGCCCTCCGCACGGAGGAGACTTCGAGCAAGAGCCAGACACTCAACCCTGGCCTGCGCAGACAATATAGGAAAGGAACTAAGGGAACATCCATCAAAAAAAAAACATCATCGCGAATAAAATAAATAACAACAGCTCACCGTCTCAATCGTCAGCACAAGGTCATCTGCCATTTGCTGGCGGCTCAAGGACTCCCGAACTTGGAGGTCAGCCGGAGCGATCTGGGCGACCATTTGAGACCGACACTCTTCGCCGGTCAGATCTCCAAGGGCACGAGGGGCGATGCCCATTCCAGAAGACGCCCCAGCGCCGAGAGGACGGGGAGGAGAAACAGGCATTTGAGCAGAGGAGGCGGCATCCTCTGAGATCAATTCAAGGGTCTCTGGCTGCTCCTCTGAATCAAAGGATTGCTCTCTTCTGAATTTTCTTCATCCTCATCGCGAAGTTGGAATGGACTGACTGGTGGGCGCCGGGAACCCGAAGATCTTGCAGCGATGGCCTGAGCGGCGCTGCCAACGGTCTGCGCAGCTGGGACCGATTGGCCAGCTCCTGTTTGAGTAAAGTTAAAACTGGCGATGACACCGTGCGATGGCGTTTTCCACGAATCCATACCTGGCATAGATTAACCAACATGAAAAACACGTCATAAACAAATCTTAAGAAACAACGCAAACATCAAATAAGTTAAGAGAAGCAGATACAAATGCTGAACAGAATAAATACTAATATTAAATAGCAACAACACAATCAATACCCGCACGGGACAAAGGATAGCGGGAGAATAAGCCTGCGCCGGCCAAGACAGAAGCCTTAGCCACTAGTTCTTTCACCTTCAAAACATTTTTATCTCGAGCTTCAGCCAAATGTTTTAGAAGGATGTCTTCAATATCAGTAACACGCGCAGAACTTGAGGGAGAGAGATGTTTATCGCGATGCCACTGAATCTGAGCGTCAGCGCCGATGATGGCTGGCCAAGTTCTGCATCGGGTTTGGACAAAAAAGTATTTGTCATGAAAATCCTTATCTAAAGAGGTCAGTTTGTTCATAAAGGCCATATAGCCCCCAGCCTTGGAGGTGAAATTGTAATGGGACCCGGTCCGTTTTAAAACGTGAGTCTTATGGAATAGGGCGGCGCTGTAAGGATAATTATTAGCGGCGCAGACTATGTGCAATAAATGGGCTCGACGGATAGAGGAAGGAGAAAGTTGGAAAAAAGGAATGCCATACAAGTTACACAACTCGATCAAAAAGGGGGAGGGAGGGATTCGCAATCCCGCATTGACTTGATGGTACCAGACCGGAATGACATCGGGATTAATACCCCGGTGAGTATCAGGCATATCGGAAGCGGGGTTAGCCGGATTTTGGATCCGAACCTTATAGTCGGGATCGGCGATATCGATACAAAGAGTATCCCTTATCGCCTTCAGGGATCCGGCCGGCAAAGTGGATTGGGGAAGTTTAGACCCTATAGCAGCCATGGATGATGCGAAGCTTGAACAGATCGACAGTACAAAGAGGAAAAGGAGAAATAATAAAAGATCGCTGGGAAAAAGAGCACACCACAAAAAAACAGAGGAAGGAAAGAGCGGGTACCTGGTCAGACCTAGCGGCGAGGAGGGCAGGAAGAAGAAGGGGACGACCGTCAAGAAAGAGGAAGAAGATTGAAGAAAGGATGAAACCCAGAGAGCGTAAGGGAAAAAGAAGAAGAAAGGAAGAGAAGGATGATAAATATTTATAAGAGACGAGAATTCAAAAGGTCGGAAGAGAGAGAAATCATTAGGGCTGACACGGGCCCAAAAAAAGAAGGGCCCAGATTACATCACAAAACGACGGTTGGGAATGAAGGGCTTAGATTGAATCAGGGGCTGTGAAAAGACACGTACGGGGAACAGTGAAGGTGTCAGGCATTAAATGAGGAAACGTCACAGACAAGGAAAACCCAGCGCTGATGGGAACGTGCCAGAAGTCTAGTGCAGCTACGAAAATTCAAAACTCTCTTTTCGTAGACTAGGGGGGAGTAGCTGATGAGGAGTAAGGATCTCATCAGCCATCCTATTCCAGAAATGTCGATTCAAGCGGCGCAGACCTAAGCCTGCGCAGACTAAGAAGGGAACTGATCTAGACTCTAGGTGCACCTGGCTCGGAGGAGCGGAGTCGCATCATACAATTGTCAAAGCAAGATAGCGGCGCAGACAAAAGTCGGCGCAGACCAGAAGAGTCAGCACGACATTAAAACAACATCCGGAGAAGAGTCAAAGAAAGAAGCAGCGCTGATGGGAACAAAGACTAAAAGAGCCACGCAGATAAGACAAAGGGATAACACATATGAAGGGCCCAAGTACATCCTATATAAAGAGCAGTGCAGACAAAGTTCCACCCCGGTTAAAGACAACACGGACAAAGGTTTGACACGATAAAGTCAGCGCAGACAAAAGGTCGTCCCAGCGGGGTCAGCGCAGAAAAAGAATGGAAGCAACCAACGTCGAAAGTCTAAAAAGACCACGTGTTCAACGTAAATCTGCAAGGTAGTTAGGAAAGTCTGTTAGAGGATAGAGAATCATTCACGTACACCGCGTGTGGAGCGCGTGAATGACTTGTAAAGACCCTCTTACCCTTCGCCCTAATGTAATCCTATAAATACTCCCTGTAGTTCATTGTAATACACACGCAAAAAATTACTCTAAAGATTTATCTGCAAGTTTCAAGCGAGTTCTCATATTGTGAAACAGGTTACTCCATTTTCTCTTTCCGGCATGTTTAGATCTAGGTTAAAATGTTGAGCTTCACCATCCTTCACTTGCTGGTCTTCGGACCCTTTCATTATTGTTACTTGGATTTTCACCTTCGAATTTTAAACGAGTACTCTTTTCCTTTTTTTTAAGTTTTTTCCATAGGGTTTTCTTCAAGAAAGTTTTAATAAGGCTCGAGTCTGCGTCTCTGTGCTTTCAAGGGTTTTTTTTTTATTTTTTCTTTTTAATAGAAAACACATTTTAATAATAATTTTATTATTTTCTTTTGCCAAACTTTTCACTTTTTTCTCTCATTTTCTCTCTCCCTTCTCCACCTATTTTTCTCATCCATCCTTAACTCCAGCATCGCAGTGTCCACTTCCACCGCCCCAAAAGCCGGCAGATGGGTGGCATGGGCCATGGCGATGCAAATGCAAGAATAAGAATGTCCGCCAACTGTTCAGCTGAATGTCTCAATACAAAAATCTTGAATTTAAATGTTGGTATGATAACAGACAATATGATTTTTGTGTATTAAGTGTTGTTTTATTATTGATTATCAATCGATATCTAGATTTAACATTTAAAATAACTTTATTTTTATAATAAAAATAACTTAATTGATTTTTATTGTTATTATTTTTAAATTCATAACTAATACGATGAATTCACAACTAGGTTAGAACTGAATTCATAACACTAATATAGATTGATTGTGAATTCGAGTTTTAAAGTTAGAATTGACAATTAAGAATAATCTTGATTGTGAATTCGAGTTTTAAAGTATAATTTACAACTAGGAATAGTCTTGATTGTAAATTTGAATTTTAAAGTTAGAATTAACAATTAAAAATAATTGTTGTTGTGAATTCGAGTTTTAAAGTAAAAATTTACAACCAAGCCATAGATTGGTGTGAATTGCGGATGTAAAATGTAAGTGTAGCGGCTAAATTTTGTATAGCCCATTTAAATAAATATTCGCGGCCCAAGTGCCTAGCCTAATCCAAAAAACTGAATTAATTTCAATTAATTCAGCTCGCACCCTAGGTCATCAAGGTCCATTGACCCAAACCTTAAAGAGGGCAGCGACTTAGGAAAGAAGGCAAGAAACGGATCAGGGATATCGACCCCACAAATATCGGAACAACTAGGGTTTAGGGAGACGTGTCAGCAAAATCCTAGCCGTCAGGCTATCAAGGTATAAATAAAGACCAATTAGGTCAATAGAGGCATACAATCACTCGCAGTCCAACATGTTCTCTCCACATTCTCTGCCCACTCGCACTACTCTGCCTCCACGCTTTCAGCCTTAGGTTTTCTGATGACCAGACCAACCGGGAAGACCCGACGGCCCCCGCTCATTGCCGAATCACCCTTCAACCCCGTCGACCAGATCGACCCGATTTACTCTTTCCTTTACCATAGTTCAATACTTTCAATACGATTTTTCTTAAATTTGTTTACTGACTTGAGAGTCACGAACCAAGCCGCTCGCGAACTATTCGGGGCTCGGCTCAAAAAAAGTTCGTTTGAAATTCGTTCGTTTTCTAAACGAGCCGAACTCGAGCCCGAATCCGAGCTCGATAAAATTATCGAGCCGAACTCGAGCCTGTGCATGTTCGGCTCGTGAGCTCGCGAACATGTTCGGCTCGAACCTATTCGCGAGCCTATTTGCGAATAGGCTCACGAATATGTTTGCGAATAGGCTCACGAATATGTTTGCGAATAGGCTCACAAATATGTTCGCGAATAGGCTCACGAATAGGTTCATTAAATAATAATTTTATATATTTTATTTGTTAAATATTTTTTAAATAATAAAAATAATACTCATAATTAAAAAAAATATTACTAACTTGATAAATTATCTATTTGTTGAAAATAAATTATAAATTATGATTCATAAATAGTCTAGTAATATATGAACAAAGATAATTTTTTTTATTTTAATGAAACCTTAATATATAAATAATTCGAACCGAGCTTGAATTTGAAATCGAGCTTGAAATTCGAGCTGAGCTCGAGATAAACGAATAATTAACGAGCCGAATTCGAACCAAACTCGAGCTTGGTATTATATAAGCGAGCCGAGCTCGAGCTCATTTTTAGGCTCGAATTCGAGCTCGAGCCGAACCAAATCTTCACGAACCGAGCCCGAGCCTGGAGGTATTCGGCTCGGCTCGTATACGGCCCTAGGTCACACCCCCACCGGTGCTCTAAGAAGGGCTCTAACGTTGTTCGTGTTTCAGGTTGCTAGTGTCCATCGTACCGGATGACCCCAACGTCCTTATCCGTAGTTGTTGGATCTATCCCCAACAGTAAGTGTGGTTAATTTCTAAGGGTTTTTTTTTAATGGATAGTTTTTATTTTTTCTATTTTAATTTGGACATTTTTAAAGTTCACTAAAACTGTGTTACCTCGTCTCACGACTTTACTTCAATCATCACAAGTATATGTTGCTAAACTTGAATGTATCATGTTAGTTGACACTTGAATGATTGTATATTTTCATAATATTAGCATGATTTATTTTGGATAATTATATTATTTTTATTGAATAATAGTGTAATAAATTTATTTTTGAATAACTGTAAAATTTCTAAACAATTATAATGGTGTTATTATAAATTTTATTTTATTTAGGATTTATTTTACAAGATAGAAAAATATGAATTCATATGCATCTTATGGATCTAAATTTCATTTTTACAATTATAATGGTGTTATTACAAATTTTATTTTATTTAGGATTTATTTTACAAGATAGAAAAATATGAATTCATATGCATCTTATGGGTCTAAATTTCATTTTTTACGATCCGATGAACTTGAACCTCATTCGAACCTAAGTAAGAAATTTCATATCTAATTCTAAACCTAACAAAATCCGGTCCAAATGCAACCCACTCTCATCCCTAATTCACATGACATTATTTTTCAATTCAAGCGTCAATATTTTTAACGCAACAACATTTTTACTTCACCCTTCAGAAAATCCTAAATAAACCCAACATAGAAAAGAAGTTAATAAACCATATTAGTTCAAAGCCTTTAATAATACTTTTGTTAAAGGAGCGCTTACTTTACATAATTAACTAGTGTATAACCCGTTGAAATTCGACGGGCCTTAAATTATAACTTAAATTATTTGTATTATTTCTGTATAATATAATTATTTTTTAATTAATTTAATTAACTCGATGAAATAGAGTTTACATTATACTTATCTATATTCGTGAGTTAAATGTTAATTTTTTGCTAGTACAGTAAAACACCATTTTATATAAATTTTATGCAATTTTTCTATATTGATCAATAATAATTAATTTAAGATCTCATCTGTTATCTAAGCATCATTTCATCTCAACTCTATAAGATCAGATGATCATTAAGAACTCAAAAGAAGATATCT